>NC_083444.1:3050217-3295388 GCF_020745735.1 Hemiscyllium ocellatum | reverse complement strand
TGACCCTCTGACAGTACAGCTTGCTCTCCCTCAGCACTGACCCTCTGACAGTACAGCTCTGCTCTCCCTCAGCACTGACCCTCTGACAGTACAGCTCTGCTCCCCTCTCACACTGACCCTCTGACAGTACAGCTCTGCTCTCCCTCAGCACTGACCCTCTGACAGTACAGCTCTGCTCTCCCTCAGCACTGACCCTCTGACAGTACAGCTCTGCTCTCCCTCAGCACTGACCCTCTGACAGTACAGCTCTGCTCTCCCTCAGCACTGACCCTCTGACAGTACAGCTCTGCTCTCCTCAGCACTGACCCTCTGACAGTACAGCTCTGCTCTCCCTCAGCACTGACCCTCTGACAGTACAGCTCTGCTCTCCTCAGCACTGACCCTCTGACAGTACAGCTCTGCTCTCCCTCAGCACTGACCCTCTGACAGTACAGCTCTGCTCTCCCTCAGCACTGACCCTCTGACAGTACAGCTCTGCTCTCCTCAGTCCTGACCCTCTGACAGTACAGCTCTGCTCTCCCTCAGCACTGACCCTCTGACAGTACAGCTCTGCTCTCCCTGGCACTGACCCTCTGACAGTACAGCTCTGCTCTCCCTCAGCACTGACCCTCTGACAGTACAGCTCTGCTCTCCCTCAGCACTGACCCTCTGACAGTACAGCTCTGCTCTCCCTCAGCACTGACCCTCTGACAGTACAGCTCTGCTCTCCCTCAGCACTGACCCTCTGACAGTACAGCTCTGCTCTCCCTCAGCACTGACCCTCTGACAGTACAGCTCTGCTCTCCCTCAGCACTGACCTCTGACAGTACAGCTCTGCTCTCCCTCAGCACTGACCCTCTGACAGTACAGCTCTGCTCTCCCTCAGCACTGACCCTCTGACAGTACAGCTCTGCTCTCCCTCAGCACTGACCCTCTGACAGTACAGCTCTGCTCTCCCTCAGCACTGACCCTCTGACAGTACAGCTCTGCTCTCCCTCAGCACTGACCCTCTGACAGTACAGCTCTGCTCTCCCTCAGCACTGACCTCTGACAGTACAGCTCTGCTCTCCCTCAGCACTGACCCTCTGACAGTACAGCTCTGCTCTCCCTCAGCACTGACCCTCTGACAGTACAGCTCTGTTCTCCTCACCACTGACCCTCTGACAGTACAGCTCTGCTCTCCCTCAGTCCTGACCCTCTGACAGGACAGCTCTGCTCTCCCTCAGCACTGACCCTCTGACAGTACAGCTCTGATCTCCCTCAGTCCTGACCCTCTGACAGTACAGCTCTGCCCTCCCTCAGCACTGACCCTCTGACAGTACAGCTCTGCTCTCCCTCAGCCCTGACCCTCTGACAGTACAGCTCTGCTCTCCCTCAGCCTGACCCTCTGACAGTACAGCTCTGCTCTCCCTCAGCACTGACCCTCTGACAGTACAGCTCTGCTCTCCTCAGCACTGACCCTCTGACAGTACAGCTCTGCTCTCCCTCAGCACTGACCCTCTGACAGTACAGCTCTGCTCTCCCTCAGTCCTGACCCTCTGACAGTACAGCTCTGCTCTCCCTCAGCACTGACCCTCTGACAGTACAGCTCTGCTCTCCCTCAGCACTGACCCTCTGACAGTACAGCTCTGCTCTCCCTCACCACTGACCCTCTGACAGTACAGCTCTGCTCTCCCTCAGCACTGACCCTCTGACAGTACAGCTCTGCTCTCCCTCAGCCCTGACCCTCTGACAGTACAGCTCTGCTCTCCCTCAGCACTGACCCTCTGACAGTACAGCTCTGCTCTCCCTCAGCACTGACCCTCTGACAGTACAGCTCTGCTCTCCCTCAGCACTGACCCTCTGACAGTACAGCTCTGCTCTCCCTCAGCACTGACCCTCTGACAGTACAGCTCTGCTCTCCCTCAGCACTGACCCTCTGACAGTACAGCTCTGCTCTCCCTCAGCACTGACCCTCTGACAGTACAGCTCTGCTCTCCCTCAGCACTGACCCTCTGACAGTACAGCTCTGCTCTCCCTCAGCACTGACCCTCTGACAGTACAGCTCTGCTCTCCCTCAGCACTGACCCTCTGACAGTACAGCTCTGCTCTCCCTCACCACTGACCCTCTGACAGTACAGCTCTGCTCTCCCTCAGCACTGACCCTCTGACAGTACAGCTCTGCTCTCCCTCAGCACTGACCCTCTGACAGTACAGCTCTGCTCTCCCTCAGCACTGACCTCTGACAGTACAGCTCTGCTCTCCCTCAGCACTGACCCTCTGACAGTACAGCTCTGCTCTCCCTCAGCATGACCCTCTGACAGTACAGCTCTGCTCTCCCTCAGCACTGACCTCTGACAGTACAGCTCTGCTCTCCCTCAGCACTGACCCTCTGACAGTACAGCTCTGCTCTCCCTCAGCACTGACCCTCTGACAGTACAGCTCTGCTCTCCTCAGCACTGACCCTCTGACAGTACAGCTCTGCTCTCCCTCAGCACTGACCCTCTGACAGTACAGCTCTGCTCTCCCTCAGCACTGACCCTCTGACAGTACAGCTCTGCTCTCCCTCAGCACTGACCCTCTGACAGTACAGCTCTGCTCTCCCTCAGCACTGACCCTCTGACAGTACAGCTCTGCTCTCCCTCAGCACTGACCCTCTGACAGTACAGCTCTGCTCTCCCTCAGCACTGACCCTCTGACAGTACAGCTCTGCTCTCCCTCAGCACTGACCCTCTGACAGTACAGCTCTGCTCTCCCTCAGCACTGACCCTCTGACAGTACAGCTCTGCTCTCCCTCAGCACTGACCCTCTGACAGTACAGCTCTGCTCTCCCTCAGCACTGACCCTCTGACAGTACAGCTCTGCTCTCCCTCAGCACTGACCCTCTGACAGTACAGCTCTGCTCTCCCTCAGTCTGACCCTCTGACAGTACAGCTCTGCTCTCCCTCAGCACTGACCCTCTGACAGTACAGCTCTGCTCTCCCTCAGCCTGACCCTCTGACAGTACAGCTCTGCTCTCCCTCAGCACTGACCCTCTGACAGTACAGCTCTGCTCTCCCTCAGCACTGACCCTCTGACAGTACAGCTCTGCTCTCCCTCAGCACTGACCCTCTGACAGTACAGCTCTGCTCTCCCTCAGCACTGACCCTCTGACAGTACAGCTCTGCTCTCCCTCAGCACTGACCCTCTGACAGTACAGCTCTGCTCTCCCTCAGCACTGACCCTCTGACAGTACAGCTCTGCTCTCCCTCAGCACTGACCCTCTGACAGTACAGCTCTGCTCTCCCTCAGCACTGACCCTCTGACAGTACAGCTCTGCTCTCCCTCAGTCTGACCCTCTGACAGTACAGCTCTGCTCTCCCTCAGCACTGACCCTCTGACAGTACAGCTCTGCTCTCCCTCAGCCTGACCCTCTGACAGTACAGCTCTGCTCTCCCTCAGCACTGACCCTCTGACAGTACAGCTCTGCTCTCCCTCAGCACTGACCCTCTGACAGTACAGCTCTGCTCTCCCTCAGCACTGACCCTCTGACAGTACAGCTCTGCTCTCCCTCAGCACTGACCCTCTGACAGTACAGCTCTGCTCTCCCTCAGCACTGACCCTCTGACAGTACAGCTCTGCTCTCCCTCAGCACTGACCCTCTGACAGTACAGCTCTGCTCTCCCTCAGCACTGACCCTCTGACAGTACAGCTCTGCTCTCCCTCAGCACTGACCCTCTGACAGTACAGCTCTGCTCTCCCTCAGCACTGACCCTCTGACAGTACAGCTCTGCTCTCCCTCAGCACTGACCCTCTGACAGTACAGCTCTGCTCTCCCTCAGCACTGACCCTCTGACAGTACAGCTCTGCTCTCCCTCAGCACTGACCCTCTGACAGTACAGCTCTGCTCTCCCTCAGCACTGACCCTCTGACAGTACAGCTCTGCTCTCCCTCAGTCCTGACCCTCTGACAGTACAGCTCTGCTCTCCCTCAGTCCTGACCCTCTGACAGTACAGCTCTGCTCTCCCTCAGCACTGACCCTCTGACAGTACAGCTCTGCTCTCCCTCAGCACTGACCCTCTGACAGTACAGCTCTGCTCTCCCTCAGCACTGACCCTCTGACAGTACAGCTCTGCTCTCCCTCAGCACTGACCCTCTGACAGTACAGCTCTGCTCTCCTCAGCACTGACCCTCTGACAGTACAGCTCTGCTCTCCCTCAGCACTGACCTCTGACAGTACAGCTCTGCTCTCCCTCAGCACTGACCCTCTGACAGTACAGCTCTGCTCTCCCTCAGCACTGACCCTCTGACAGTACAGCTCTGCTCTCCTCAGCACTGACCCTCTGACAGTACAGCTCTGCTCTCCCTCACCACTGACCCTCTGACAGTACAGCTCTGCTCTCCCTCAGCACTGACCCTCTGACAGTACAGCTCTGCTCTCCCTCAGTCCTGACCCTCTGACAGTACAGCTCTGCTCTCCCTCAGCACTGACCCTCTGACAGTACAGCTCTGCTCTCCCTCAGCACTGACCCTCTGACAGTACAGCTCTGCTCTCCCTCAGCACTGACCCTCTGACAGTACAGCTCTGCTCTCCCTCAGCACTGACCCTCTGACAGTACAGCTCTGCTCTCCCTCAGCCTGACCCTCTGACAGTACAGCTCTGCTCTCCCTCAGCACTGACCCTCTGACAGTACAGCTCTGCTCTCCCTCAGCCTGACCCTCTGACAGTACAGCTCTGCTCTCCCTCAGCACTGACCCTCTGACAGTACAGCTCTGCTCTCCCTCAGCACTGACCCTCTGACAGTACAGCTCTGCTCTCCCTCAGCACTGACCCTCTGACAGTACAGCTCTGCTCTCCCTCAGCACTGACCCTCTGACAGTACAGCTCTGCTCTCCCTCAGCACTGACCCTCTGACAGTACAGCTCTGCTCTCCCTCAGCACTGACCCTCTGACAGTACAGCTCTGCTCTCCCTCAGCACTGACCCTCTGACAGTACAGCTCTGCTCTCCCTCAGCACTGACCCTCTGACAGTACAGCTCTGCTCTCCCTCAGCACTGACCCTCTGACAGTACAGCTCTGCTCTCCCTCAGCACTGACCCTCTGACAGTACAGCTCTGCCTCCCTCAGCACTGACCCTCTGACAGTACAGCTCTGCTCTCCCTCAGCACTGACCCTCTGACAGTACAGCTCTGCTCTCCCTCAGCACTGACCCTCTGACAGTACAGCTCTGCTCTCCCTCAGCACTGACCCTCTGACAGTACAGCTCTGCTCTCCCTCAGCACTGACCCTCTGACAGTACAGCTCTGCTCTCCCTCAGCACTGACCCTCTGACAGTACAGCTCTGCTCTCCCTCAGCACTGACCCTCTGACAGTACAGCTCTGCTCTCCCTCAGCACTGACCCTCTGACAGTACAGCTCTGCTCTCCCTCAGCACTGACCCTCTGACAGTACAGCTCTGCTCTCCCTCAGCACTGACCCTCTGACAGTACAGCTCTGCTCTCCCTCAGCACTGACCTCTGACAGTACAGCTCTGCTCTCCCTCAGCACTGACCCTCTGACAGTACAGCTCTGCTCTCCCTCAGCACTGACCCTCTGACAGTACAGCTCTGCTCTCCCTCAGCCCTGACCCTCTGACAGTACAGCTCTGCTCTCCCTCAGCACTGACCCTCTGACAGTACAGCTCTGCTCTCCCTCAGCACTGACCCTCTGACAGTACAGCTCTGCTCTCCCTCAGCACTGACCCTCTGACAGTACAGCTCTGCTCTCCCTCAGCACTGACCCTCTGACAGTACAGCTCTGCTCTCCCTCAGCACTGACCCTCTGACAGTACAGCTCTGCTCTCCCTCAGCACTGACCCTCTGACAGTACAGCTCTGCTCTCCCTCAGCACTGACCCTCTGACAGTACAGCTCTGCTCTCCCTCAGCACTGACCCTCTGACAGTACAGCTCTGCTCTCCCTCAGCACTGACCCTCTGACAGTACAGCTCTGCTCTCCCTCAGTCCTGACCCTCTGACAGTACAGCTCTGCTCTCCCTCAGCACTGACCCTCTGACAGTACAGCTCTGCTCTCCCTCAGCACTGACCCTCTGACAGTACAGCTCTGCTCTCCCTCAGCACTGACCCTCTGACAGTACAGCTCTGCTCTCCCTCAGCACTGACCCTCTGACAGTACAGCTCTGCTCTCCCTCAGCACTGACCCTCTGACAGTACAGCTCTGCTCTCCCTCAGCACTGACCCTCTGACAGTACAGCTCTGCTCTCCCTCAGCACTGACCCTCTGACAGTACAGCTCTGCTCTCCCTCAGCACTGACCCTCTGACAGTACAGCTCTGCTCTCCCTCAGCACTGACCCTCTGACAGTACAGCTCTGCTCTCCCTCAGCACTGACCCTCTGACAGTACAGCTCTGCTCTCCCTCAGCCTGACCCTCTGACAGTACAGCTCTGCTCTCCCTCAGCACTGACCCTCTGACAGTACAGCTCTGCTCTCCCTCAGCACTGACCCTCTGACAGTACAGCTCTGCTCTCCCTCAGCACTGACCCTCTGACAGTACAGCTCTGCTCTCCCTCAGCACTGACCCTCTGACAGTACAGCTCTGCTCTCCCTCAGCACTGACCCTCTGACAGTACAGCTCTGCTCTCCCTCAGCACTGACCCTCTGACAGTACAGCTCTGCTCTCCCTCAGCACTGACCCTCTGACAGTACAGCTCTGCTCTCCCTCAGCCTGACCCTCTGACAGTACAGCTCTGCTCTCCTCACAGCACTGACCCTCTGACAGTACAGCTCTGCTCTCCCTCAGCACTGACCTCTGACAGTACAGCTCTGCTCTCCCTCAGCACTGACCCTCTGACAGTACAGCTCTGCTCTCCCTCAGCACTGACCCTCTGACAGTACAGCTCTGCTCTCCCTCACCACTGACCCTCTGACAGTACAGCTCTGCTCTCCCTCAGCACTGACCCTCTGACAGTACAGCTCTGCTCTCCCTCAGCACTGACCCTCTGACAGTACAGCTCTGCTCTCCCTCAGCACTGACCCTCTGACAGTACAGCTCTGCTCTCCCTCAGCACTGACCCTCTGACAGTACAGCTCTGCTCTCCCTCAGCACTGACCCTCTGACAGTACAGCTCTGCTCTCCCTCAGCACTGACCCTCTGACAGTACAGCTCTGCTCTCCCTCAGCACTGACCTCTGACAGTACAGCTCTGCTCTCCCTCAGCACTGACCCTCTGACAGTACAGCTCTGCTCTCCCTCAGCACTGACCCTCTGACAGTACAGCTCTGCTCTCCCTCAGCACTGACCCTCTGACAGTACAGCTCTGCTCTCCCTCAGCACTGACCCTCTGACAGTACAGCTCTGCTCTCCTCAGCACTGACCCTCTGACAGTACAGCTCTGCTCTCCCTCAGCACTGACCCTCTGACAGTACAGCTCTGCTCTCCCTCAGCACTGACCCTCTGACAGTACAGCTCTGCTCTCCCTCAGCACTGACCCTCTGACAGTACAGCTCTGCTCTCCCTCAGCACTGACCCTCTGACAGTACAGCTCTGCTCTCCCTCAGCACTGACCCTCTGACAGTACAGCTCTGCTCTCCCTCAGCACTGACCCTCTGACAGTACAGCTCTGCTCTCCCTCAGCACTGACCCTCTGACAGTACAGCTCTGCTCTCCCTCAGCATGACCCTCTGACAGTACAGCTCTGCTCTCCCTCAGCACTGACCCTCTGACAGTACAGCTCTGCTCTCCCTCAGCACTGACCCTCTGACAGTACAGCTCTGCTCTCCCTCAGCACTGACCCTCTGACAGTACAGCTCTGCTCTCCCTCAGCCTGACCCTCTGACAGTACAGCTCTGCTCTCCCTCAGCACTGACCCTCTGACAGTACAGCTCTGCTCTCCCTCAGTCCTGACCCTCTGACAGTACAGCTCTGCTCTCCCTCAGCACTGACCCTCTGACAGTACAGCTCTGCTCTCCCTCAGCACTGACCCTCTGACAGTACAGCTCTGCTCTCCCTCAGCACTGACCCTCTGACAGTACAGCTCTGCTCTCCCTCAGCACTGACCCTCTGACAGTACAGCTCTGCTCTCCCTCAGCCTGACCCTCTGACAGTACAGCTCTGCTCTCCCTCAGCACTGACCCTCTGACAGTACAGCTCTGCTCTCCCTCAGCACTGACCCTCTGACAGTACAGCTCTGCTCTCCCTCAGCACTGACCCTCTGACAGTACAGCTCTGCTCTCCCTCAGTCCTGACCCTCTGACAGTACAGCTCTGCTCTCCCTCAGCACTGACCCTCTGACAGTACAGCTCTGCTCTCCCTCAGCACTGACCCTCTGACAGTACAGCTCTGCTCTCCCTCAGCACTGACCCTCTGACAGTACAGCTCTGCTCTCCCTCAGTCCTGACCCTCTGACAGTACAGCTCTGCTCTCCCTCAGCACTGACCCTCTGACAGTACAGCTCTGCTCTCCCTCAGCACTGACCCTCTGACAGTACAGCTCTGCTCTCCCTCAGCACTGACCCTCTGACAGTACAGCTCTGCTCTCCCTCAGCACTGACCCTCTGACAGTACAGCTCTGCTCTCCCTCAGCACTGACCCTCTGACAGTACAGCTCTGCTCTCCCTCAGCACTGACCCTCTGACAGTACAGCTCTGCTCTCCCTCAGCACTGACCCTCTGACAGTACAGCTCTGCTCTCCTCAGCACTGACCCTCTGACAGTACAGCTCTGCTCTCCCTCAGCACTGACCCTCTGACAGTACAGCTCTGCTCTCCCTCAGCCTGACCCTCTGACAGTACAGCTCTGCTCTCCCTCAGCACTGACCCTCTGACAGTACAGCTCTGCTCTCCCTCAGCACTGACCCTCTGACAGTACAGCTCTGCTCTCCCTCAGCACTGACCCTCTGACAGTACAGCTCTGCTCTCCCTCAGCACTGACCCTCTGACAGTACAGCTCTGCTCTCCCTCAGCACTGACCCTCTGACAGTACAGCTCTGCTCTCCCTCAGCACTGACCCTCTGACAGTACAGCTCTGCTCTCCCTCAGCACTGACCCTCTGACAGTACAGCTCTGCTCTCCCTCAGCACTGACCCTCTGACAGTACAGCTCTGCTCTCCCTCAGCACTGACCCTCTGACAGTACAGCTCTGCTCTCCCTCAGCACTGACCCTCTGACAGTACAGCTCTGCTCTCCTCAGCACTGACCCTCTGACAGTACAGCTCTGCTCTCCCTCAGCACTGACCCTCTGACAGTACAGCTCTGCTCTCCCTCAGCACTGACCCTCTGACAGTACAGCTCTGCTCTCCCTCAGCACTGACCCTCTGACAGTACAGCTCTGCTCTCCCTCAGCACTGACCCTCTGACAGTACAGCTCTGCTCTCCCTCAGCCTGACCCTCTGACAGTACAGCTCTGCTCTCCCTCAGCCTGACCCTCTGACAGTACAGCTCTGCTCTCCCTCAGCACTGACCCTCTGACAGTACAGCTCTGCTCTCCCTCAGCACTGACCCTCTGACAGTACAGCTCTGCTCTCCCTCAGCACTGACCCTCTGACAGTACAGCTCTGCTCTCCCTCAGCACTGACCCTCTGACAGTACAGCTCTGCTCTCCCTCAGCACTGACCCTCTGACAGTACAGCTCTGCTCTCCCTCAGCACTGACCCTCTGACAGTACAGCTCTGCTCTCCTCAGCACTGACCCTCTGACAGTACAGCTCTGCTCTCCCTCAGCACTGACCCTCTGACAGTACAGCTCTGCTCTCCCTCAGTCCTGACCCTCTGACAGTACAGCTCTGCTCTCCCTCAGCACTGACCCTCTGACAGTACAGCTCTGCTCTCCCTCAGCACTGACCCTCTGACAGTACAGCTCTGCTCTCCCTCAGCACTGACCCTCTGACAGTACAGCTCTGCTCTCCCTCAGCACTGACCCTCTGACAGTACAGCTCTGCTCTCCCTCAGCACTGACCCTCTGACAGTACAGCTCTGCTCTCCCTCAGCACTGACCCTCTGACAGTACAGCTCTGCTCTCCCTCAGCCTGACCCTCTGACAGTACAGCTCTGCTCTCCTCAGCACTGACCCTCTGACAGTACAGCTCTGCTCTCCCTCAGCACTGACCCTCTGACAGTACAGCTCTGCTCTCCCTCAGCACTGACCCTCTGACAGTACAGCTCTGCTCTCCCTCAGCACTGACCCTCTGACAGTACAGCTCTGCTCTCCTCAGTCCTGACCCTCTGACAGTACAGCTCTGCTCTCCCTCAGCACTGACCCTCTGACAGTACAGCTCTGCTCTCCCTCAGCACTGACCCTCTGACAGTACAGCTCTGCTCTCCCTCAGCACTGACCCTCTGACATTACAGCTCTGCTCTCCCTCAGCACTGACCCTCTGACAGTACAGCTCTGCTCTCCCTCAGCACTGACCCTCTGACAGTACAGCTCTGCTCTCCCTCAGTCCTGACCCTCTGACAGTACAGCTCTGCTCTCCCTCAGCACTGACCCTCTGACAGTACAGCTCTGCTCTCCCTCAGCACTGACCCTCTGACAGTACAGCTCTGCTCTCCCTCAGCACTGACCCTCTGACAGTACAGCTCTGCTCTCCCTCAGCACTGACCCTCTGACAGTACAGCTCTGCTCTCCCTCAGCACTGACCCTCTGACAGTACAGCTCTGCTCTCCCTCAGCACTGACCCTCTGACAGTACAGCTCTGCTCTCCCTCAGCACTGACCTCTGACAGTACAGCTCTGCTCTCCCTCAGACCTGACCCTCTGACAGTACAGCTCTGCTCTCCCTCAGCACTGACCCTCTGACAGTACAGCTCTGCTCTCCCTCAGCACTGACCCTCTGACAGTACAGCTCTGCTCTCCCTCAGCACTGACCCTCTGACAGTACAGCTCTGCTCTCCCTCAGCCTGACCCTCTGACAGTACAGCTCTGCTCTCCCTCAGCACTGACCCTCTGACAGTACAGCTCTGCTCTCCTCAGCACTGACCCTCTGACAGTACAGCTCTGCTCCCCTCAGCACTGACCCTCTGACAGTACAGCTCTGCTCTCCCTCAGCACTGACCCTCTGACAGTACAGCTCTGCTCTCCCTCAGCACTGACCCTCTGACAGTACAGCTCTGCTCTCCCTCAGCACTGACCCTCTGACAGTACAGCTCTGCTCTCCCTCAGCACTGACCCTCTGACAGTACAGCTCTGCTCTCCCTCAGCACTGACCCTCTGACAGTACAGCTCTGCTCTCCCTCAGCACTGACCCTCTGACAGTACAGCTCTGCTCTCCCTCAGCACTGACCCTCTGACAGTACAGCTCTGCTCTCCCTCAGCACTGACCCTCTGACAGTACAGCTCTGCTCTCCCTCAGCACTGACCCTCTGACAGTACAGCTCTGCTCTCCCTCAGCACTGACCCTCTGACAGTACAGCTCTGCTCTCCCTCAGCACTGACCCTCTGACAGTACAGCTCTGCTCTCCCTCAGCACTGACCCTCTGACAGTACAGCTCTGCTCTCCCTCAGCACTGACCCTCTGACAGTACAGCTCTGCTCTCCCTCAGCACTGACCCTCTGACAGTACAGCTCTGCTCTCCCTCAGCCTGACCCTCTGACAGTACAGCTCTGCTCTCCCTCAGCACTGACCCTCTGACAGTACAGCTCTGCTCTCCCTCAGCACTGACCCTCTGACAGTACAGCTCTGCTCTCCCTCAGCCTGACCCTCTGACAGTACAGCTCTGCTCTCCCTCAGCACTGACCCTCTGACAGTACAGCTCTGCTCTCCCTCAGCACTGACCCTCTGACAGTACAGCTCTGCTCTCCCTCAGCACTGACCCTCTGACAGTACAGCTCTGCTCTCCCTCAGCACTGACCCTCTGACAGTACAGCTCTGCTCTCCCTCAGCACTGACCCTCTGACAGTACAGCTCTGCTCTCCCTCAGCACTGACCCTCTGACAGTACAGCTCTGCTCTCCCTCAGCACTGACCCTCTGACAGTACAGCTCTGCTCTCCCTCAGCACTGACCCTCTGACAGTACAGCTCTGCTCTCCCTCAGCACTGACCCTCTGACAGTACAGCTCTGCTCTCCCTCAGCACTGACCCTCTGACAGTACAGCTCTGCTCTCCCTCAGCCTGACCCTCTGACAGTACAGCTCTGCTCTCCCTCAGCACTGACCCTCTGACAGTACAGCTCTGCTCTCCCTCAGCACTGACCCTCTGACAGTACAGCTCTGCTCTCCCTCAGCACTGACCTCTGACAGTACAGCTCTGCTCTCCCTCAGCACTGACCCTCTGACAGTACAGCTCTGCTCTCCCTCAGCCTGACCCTCTGACAGTACAGCTCTGCTCTCCCTCAGCACTGACCCTCTGACAGTACAGCTCTGCTCTCCCTCAGCACTGACCCTCTGACAGTACAGCTCTGCTCTCCCTCAGCCTGACCCTCTGACAGTACAGCTCTGCTCTCCCTCAGCATGACCCTCTGACAGTACAGCTCTGCTCTCCCTCAGCACTGACCCTCTGACAGTACAGCTCTGCTCTCCCTCAGCACTGACCCTCTGACAGTACAGCTCTGCTCTCCCTCAGCCTGACCCTCTGACAGTACAGCTCTGCTCTCCCTCAGCACTGACCCTCTGACAGTACAGCTCTGCTCTCCCTCAGCACTGACCCTCTGACAGTACAGCTCTGCTCTCCCTCAGCACTGACCCTCTGACAGTACAGCTCTGCTCTCCCTCAGCACTGACCCTCTGACAGTACAGCTCTGCTCTCCCTCAGCACTGACCCTCTGACAGTACAGCTCTGCTCTCCCTCAGCACTGACCCTCTGACAGTACAGCTCTGCTCTCCCTCAGCACTGACCCTCTGACAGTACAGCTCTGCTCTCCCTCAGCACTGACCCTCTGACAGTACAGCTCTGCTCTCCCTCAGCACTGACCCTCTGACAGTACAGCTCTGCTCTCCCTCAGCACTGACCCTCTGACAGTACAGCTCTGCTCTCCCTCAGCACTGACCCTCTGACAGTACAGCTCTGCTCTCCCTCAGCACTGACCCTCTGACAGTACAGCTCTGCTCTCCCTCAGCACTGACCCTCTGACAGTACAGCTCTGCTCTCCCTCAGCACTGACCCTCTGACAGTACAGCTCTGCTCTCCCTCAGCACTGACCCTCTGACAGTACAGCTCTGCTCTCCCTCAGCACTGACCCTCTGACAGTACAGCTCTGCTCTCCCTCAGCACTGACCCTCTGACAGTACAGCTCTGCTCTCCCTCAGCACTGACCCTCTGACAGTACAGCTCTGCTCTCCCTCAGCACTGACCCTCTGACAGTACAGCTCTGCTCTCCTCAGCACTGACCCTCTGACAGTACAGCTCTGCTCTCCCTCAGCACTGACCCTCTGACAGTACAGCTCTGCTCTCCCTCAGCACTGACCCTCTGACAGTACAGCTCTGCTCTCCCTCAGCACTGACCCTCTGACAGTACAGCTCTGCTCTCCCTCAGCACTGACCCTCTGACAGTACAGCTCTGCTCTCCCTCAGCACTGACCCTCTGACAGTACAGCTCTGCTCTCCCTCAGCCTGACCCTCTGACAGTACAGCTCTGCTCTCCCTCAGCACTGACCCTCTGACAGTACAGCTCTGCTCTCCCTCAGCACTGACCCTCTGACAGTACAGCTCTGCTCTCCTCAGCACTGACCCTCTGACAGTACAGCTCTGCTCTCCCTCAGCACTGACCCTCTGACAGTACAGCTCTGCTCTCCCTCAGCACTGACCCTCTGACAGTACAGCTCTGCTCTCCCTCAGCACTGACCCTCTGACAGTACAGCTCTGCTCTCCCTCAGCACTGACCCTCTGACAGTACAGCTCTGCTCTCCCTCAGCACTGACCCTCTGACAGTACAGCTCTGCTCCCCTCAGCACTGACCCTCTGACAGTACAGCTCTGCTCTCCCTCAGCACTGACCCTCTGACAGTACAGCTCTGCTCTCCCTCAGCCTGACCCTCTGACAGTACAGCTCTGCTCTCCCTCAGCACTGACCCTCTGACAGTACAGCTCTGCTCTCCCTCAGCACTGACCCTCTGACAGTACAGCTCTGCTCTCCCTCAGCCTGACCCTCTGACAGTACAGCTCTGCTCTCCCTCAGCACTGACCCTCTGACAGTACAGCTCTGCTCTCCCTCAGCACTGACCCTCTGACAGTACAGCTCTGCTCTCCCTCAGCCTGACCCTCTGACAGTACAGCTCTGCTCTCCCTCAGCACTGACCCTCTGACAGTACAGCTCTGCTCTCCCTCAGCACTGACCCTCTGACAGTACAGCTCTGCTCTCCCTCAGCCTGACCCTCTGACAGTACAGCTCTGCTCTCCCTCAGCCTGACCCTCTGACAGTACAGCTCTGCTCTCCCTCAGCACTGACCCTCTGACAGTACAGCTCTGCTCTCCCTCAGCCTGACCCTCTGACAGTACAGCTCTGCTCTCCCTCAGCACTGACCCTCTGACAGTACAGCTCTGCTCTCCCTCAGCACTGACCCTCTGACAGTACAGCTCTGCTCTCCCTCAGCACTGACCCTCTGACAGTACAGCTCTGCTCTCCCTCAGTCCTGACCCTCTGACAGTACAGCTCTGCTCTCCCTCAGCACTGACCCTCTGACAGTACAGCTCTGCTCTCCCTCAGCACTGACCCTCTGACAGTACAGCTCTGCTCTCCCTCAGCACTGACCCTCTGACAGTACAGCTCTGCTCTCCCTCAGCACTGACCCTCTGACAGTACAGCTCTGCTCTCCCTCAGCACTGACCCTCTGACAGTACAGCTCTGCTCTCCCTCAGCCTGACCCTCTGACAGTACAGCTCTGCTCTCCCTCAGCACTGACCCTCTGACAGTACAGCTCTGCTCTCCCTCAGCACTGACCCTCTGACAGTACAGCTCTGCTCTCCCTCAGCACTGACCCTCTGACAGTACAGCTCTGCTCTCCCTCAGCACTGACCCTCTGACAGTACAGCTCTGCTCTCCCTCAGCCTGACCCTCTGACAGTACAGCTCTGCTCTCCCTCAGCACTGACCCTCTGACAGTACAGCTCTGCTCTCCCTCAGCACTGACCCTCTGACAGTACAGCTCTGCTCTCCCTCAGTCCTGACCCTCTGACAGTACAGCTCTGCTCTCCCTCAGCACTGACCCTCTGACAGTACAGCTCTGCTCTCCCTCACCACTGACCCTCTGACAGTACAGCTCTGCTCTCCCTCAGCACTGACCCTCTGACAGTACAGCTCTGCTCTCCCTCAGCACTGACCCTCTGACAGTACAGCTCTGCTCTCCCTCAGCCTGACCCTCTGACAGTACAGCTCTGCTCTCCCTCAGCACTGACCCTCTGACAGTACAGCTCTGCTCTCCCTCAGCCTGACCCTCTGACAGTACAGCTCTGCTCTCCCTCAGCACTGACCCTCTGACAGTACAGCTCTGCTCTCCCTCAGCACTGACCCTCTGACAGTACAGCTCTGCTCTCCCTCAGCACTGACCCTCTGACAGTACAGCTCTGCTCTCCCTCAGCACTGACCCTCTGACAGTACAGCTCTGCTCTCCCTCAGCACTGACCCTCTGACAGTACAGCTCTGCTCTCCCTCAGCACTGACCCTCTGACAGTACAGCTCTGCTCTCCCTCAGCACTGACCCTCTGACAGTACAGCTCTGCTCTCCCTCAGCACTGACCCTCTGACAGTACAGCTCTGCTCTCCCTCAGCACTGACCCTCTGACAGTACAGCTCTGCTCTCCCTCAGCACTGACCCTCTGACAGTACAGCTCTGCTCTCCCTCAGCACTGACCCTCTGACAGTACAGCTCTGCTCTCCCTCAGCACTGACCCTCTGACAGTACAGCTCTGCTCTCCCTCAGCACTGACCCTCTGACAGTACAGCTCTGCTCTCCCTCAGCACTGACCCTCTGACAGTACAGCTCTGCTCTCCCTCAGCACTGACCCTCTGACAGTACAGCTCTGCTCTCCCTCAGCACTGACCCTCTGACAGTACAGCTCTGCTCTCCCTCAGCACTGACCCTCTGACAGTACAGCTCTGCTCTCCCTCAGCACTGACCCTCTGACAGTACAGCTCTGCTCTCCTCAGCACTGACCCTCTGACAGTACAGCTCTGCTCTCCCTCAGCACTGACCCTCTGACAGTACAGCTCTGCTCTCCCTCAGCCTGACCCTCTGACAGTACAGCTCTGCTCTCCCTCAGCACTGACCCTCTGACAGTACAGCTCTGCTCTCCCTCAGCACTGACCCTCTGACAGTACAGCTCTGCTCTCCCTCAGCACTGACCCTCTGACAGTACAGCTCTGCTCTCCCTCAGCACTGACCCTCTGACAGTACAGCTCTGCTCTCCCTCAGCACTGACCCTCTGACAGTACAGCTCTGCTCTCCCTCAGCCTGACCCTCTGACAGTACAGCTCTGCTCTCCCTCAGCACTGACCCTCTGACAGTACAGCTCTGCTCTCCCTCAGCACTGACCCTCTGACAGTACAGCTCTGCTCTCCCTCAGCCCTGACAGTACAGCTCTGCCTCAGCACTGACCTCTGACAGTACAGCTCTGCTCTCCCTCAGCACTGACCCTCTGACAGTACAGCTCTGCTCTCCCTCAGCACTGACCCTCTGACAGTACAGCTCTGCTCTCCCTCAGCACTGACCCTCTGACAGTACAGCTCTGCTCTCCCTCAGCACTGACCCTCTGACAGTACAGCTCTGCTCTCCCTCAGCACTGACCCTCTGACAGTACAGCTCTGCTCTCCCTCAGCACTGACCCTCTGACAGTACAGCTCTGCTCTCCCTCAGCACTGACCCTCTGACAGTACAGCTCTGCTCTCCCTCAGCACTGACCCTCTGACAGTACAGCTCTGCTCTCCCTCAGCACTGACCCTCTGACAGTACAGCTCTGCTCTCCCTCAGCCTGACCCTCTGACAGTACAGCTCTGCTCTCCCTCAGCACTGACCCTCTGACAGTACAGCTCTGCTCTCCCTCAGCACTGACCCTCTGACAGTACAGCTCTGCTCTCCCTCAGCACTGACCCTCTGACAGTACAGCTCTGCTCTCCCTCAGCACTGACCCTCTGACAGTACAGCTCTGCTCTCCCTCAGCACTGACCCTCTGACAGTACAGCTCTGCTCTCCCTCAGCACTGACCCTCTGACAGTACAGCTCTGCTCTCCCTCAGCACTGACCCTCTGACAGTACAGCTCTGCTCTCCCTCAGCACTGACCCTCTGACAGTACAGCTCTGCTCTCCCTCAGCACTGACCCTCTGACAGTACAGCTCTGCTCTCCCTCAGCACTGACCCTCTGACAGTACAGCTCTGCTCTCCCTCAGCACTGACCCTCTGACAGTACAGCTCTGCTCTCCCTCAGCACTGACCCTCTGACAGTACAGCTCTGCTCTCCCTCAGCACTGACCCTCTGACAGTACAGCTCTGCTCTCCCTCAGCACTGACCCTCTGACAGTACAGCTCTGCTCTCCCTCAGCACTGACCCTCTGACAGTACAGCTCTGCTCTCCCTCAGCACTGACCCTCTGACAGTACAGCTCTGCTCTCCCTCAGCACTGACCCTCTGACAGTACAGCTCTGCTCTCCCTCAGCACTGACCCTCTGACAGTACAGCTCTGCTCTCCCTCAGCACTGACCCTCTGACAGTACAGCTCTGCTCTCCCTCAGCACTGACCCTCTGACAGTACAGCTCTGCTCTCCCTCAGCACTGACCCTCTGACAGTACAGCTCTGCTCTCCCTCAGCACTGACCCTCTGACAGTACAGCTCTGCTCTCCCTCAGCACTGACCCTCTGACAGTACAGCTCTGCTCTCCCTCAGCACTGACCCTCTGACAGTACAGCTCTGCTCTCCCTCAGCACTGACCCTCTGACAGTACAGCTCTGCTCTCCCTCAGCATGACCCTCTGACAGTACAGCTCTGCTCTCCCTCAGCACTGACCCTCTGACAGTACAGCTCTGCTCTCCCTCAGCACTGACCCTCTGACAGTACAGCTCTGCTCTCCCTCAGCACTGACCCTCTGACAGTACAGCTCTGCTCTCCCTCAGCACTGACCCTCTGACAGTACAGCTCTGCTCTCCCTCAGCACTGACCCTCTGACAGTACAGCTCTGCTCTCCCTCAGCACTGACCCTCTGACAGTACAGCTCTGCTCTCCCTCAGCACTGACCCTCTGACAGTACAGCTCTGCTCTCCCTCAGCACTGACCCTCTGACAGTACAGCTCTGCTCTCCCTCAGCACTGACCCTCTGACAGTACAGCTCTGCTCTCCCTCAGCACTGACCCTCTGACAGTACAGCTCTGCTCTCCCTCAGCACTGACCCTCTGACAGTACAGCTCTGCTCTCCCTCAGCACTGACCCTCTGACAGTACAGCTCTGCTCTCCCTCAGCACTGACCCTCTGACAGTACAGCTCTGCTCTCCCTCAGCCTGACCCTCTGACAGTACAGCTCTGCTCTCCCTCAGCACTGACCCTCTGACAGTACAGCTCTGCTCTCCCTCAGCACTGACCCTCTGACAGTACAGCTCTGCTCTCCCTCAGCACTGACCCTCTGACAGTACAGCTCTGCTCTCCCTCAGCACTGACCCTCTGACAGTACAGCTCTGCTCTCCCTCAGCACTGACCCTCTGACAGTACAGCTCTGCTCTCCCTCAGCACTGACCCTCTGACAGTACAGCTCTGCTCTCCCTCAGCACTGACCCTCTGACAGTACAGCTCTGCTCTCCCTCAGCACTGACCCTCTGACAGTACAGCTCTGCTCTCCCTCAGCACTGACCCTCTGACAGTACAGCTCTGCTCTCCCTCAGCACTGACCCTCTGACAGTACAGCTCTGCTCTCCCTCAGCCTGACCCTCTGACAGTACAGCTCTGCTCTCCCTCAGCACTGACCCTCTGACAGTACAGCTCTGCTCTCCCTCAGCCTGACCCTCTGACAGTACAGCTCTGCTCTCCCTCAGCACTGACCCTCTGACAGTACAGCTCTGCTCTCCCTCAGCACTGACCCTCTGACAGTACAGCTCTGCTCTCCCTCAGCACTGACCCTCTGACAGTACAGCTCTGCTCTCCCTCAGCACTGACCCTCTGACAGTACAGCTCTGCTCTCCCTCAGCACTGACCCTCTGACAGTACAGCTCTGCTCTCCCTCAGCACTGACCCTCTGACAGTACAGCTCTGCTCTCCCTCAGCACTGACCCTCTGACAGTACAGCTCTGCTCTCCCTCAGCACTGACCCTCTGACAGTACAGCTCTGCTCTCCCTCAGCACTGACCCTCTGACAGTACAGCTCTGCTCTCCCTCAGCACTGACCCTCTGACAGTACAGCTCTGCTCTCCCTCAGCACTGACCCTCTGACAGTACAGCTCTGCTCTCCCTCAGCACTGACCCTCTGACAGTACAGCTCTGCTCTCCCTCAGCACTGACCCTCTGACAGTACAGCTCTGCTCTCCCTCAGCACTGACCCTCTGACAGTACAGCTCTGCTCTCCCTCAGTCCTGACCCTCTGACAGTACAGCTCTGCTCTCCCTCAGTCTGACCCTCTGACAGTACAGCTCTGCTCTCCCTCAGCACTGACCCTCTGACAGTACAGCTCTGCTCTCCCTCAGTCCTGACCCTCTGACAGTACAGCTCTGCTCTCCCTCAGCACTGACCCTCTGACAGTACAGCTCTGCTCTCCCTCAGCACTGACCCTCTGACAGTACAGCTCTGCTCTCCCTCACCACTGACCCTCTGACAGTACAGCTCTGCTCTCCCTCAGCACTGACCCTCTGACAGTACAGCTCTGCTCTCCCTCAGCCTGACCCTCTGACAGTACAGCTCTGCTCTCCCTCAGCACTGACCCTCTGACAGTACAGCTCTGCTCTCCCTCAGTCTGACCCTCTGACAGTACAGCTCTGCTCTCCCTCAGCACTGACCCTCTGACAGTACAGCTCTGCTCTCCCTCAGCACTGACCCTCTGACAGTACAGCTCTGCTCTCCCTCAGCACTGACCCTCTGACAGTACAGCTCTGCTCTCCCTCAGCACTGACCCTCTGACAGTACAGCTCTGCTCTCCCTCAGCACTGACCCTCTGACAGTACAGCTCTGCTCTCCCTCAGCACTGACCCTCTGACAGTACAGCTCTGCTCTCCCTCAGCACTGACCCTCTGACAGTACAGCTCTGCTCTCCCTCAGCACTGACCCTCTGACAGTACAGCTCTGCTCTCCCTCAGCACTGACCCTCTGACAGTACAGCTCTGCTCTCCCTCAGCACTGACCCTCTGACAGTACAGCTCTGCTCTCCCTCAGCACTGACCCTCTGACAGTACAGCTCTGCTCTCCCTCAGCACTGACCCTCTGACAGTACAGCTCTGCTCTCCCTCAGCACTGACCCTCTGACAGTACAGCTCTGCTCTCCCTCAGCACTGACCCTCTGACAGTACAGCTCTGCTCTCCCTCAGCACTGACCCTCTGACAGTACAGCTCTGCTCTCCCTCAGCACTGACCCTCTGACAGTACAGCTCTGCTCTCCCTCAGCACTGACCCTCTGACAGTACAGCTCTGCTCTCCCTCAGCACTGACCCTCTGACAGTACAGCTCTGCTCTCCCTCAGCCTGACCCTCTGACAGTACAGCTCTGCTCTCCCTCAGCACTGACCCTCTGACAGTACAGCTCTGCTCTCCCTCAGCACTGACCCTCTGACAGTACAGCTCTGCTCTCCCTCAGCACTGACCCTCTGACAGTACAGCTCTGCTCTCCCTCAGTCCTGACCCTCTGACAGTACAGCTCTGCTCTCCCTCAGCACTGACCCTCTGACAGTACAGCTCTGCTCTCCCTCAGCACTGACCCTCTGACAGTACAGCTCTGCTCTCCCTCAGCCTGACCCTCTGACAGTACAGCTCTGCTCTCCCTCAGCCTGACCCTCTGACAGTACAGCTCTGCTCTCCCTCAGCACTGACCCTCTGACAGTACAGCTCTGCTCTCCCTCAGCACTGACCCTCTGACAGTACAGCTCTGCTCTCCCTCAGCACTGACCCTCTGACAGTACAGCTCTGCTCTCCCTCAGCACTGACCCTCTGACAGTACAGCTCTGCTCTCCCTCAGCACTGACCCTCTGACAGTACAGCTCTGCTCTCCCTCAGCACTGACCCTCTGACAGTACAGCTCTGCTCTCCCTCAGCACTGACCCTCTGACAGTACAGCTCTGCTCTCCCTCAGCACTGACCCTCTGACAGTACAGCTCTGCTCTCCCTCAGCACTGACCCTCTGACAGTACAGCTCTGCTCTCCCTCAGCACTGACCCTCTGACAGTACAGCTCTGCTCTCCCTCAGCACTGACCCTCTGACAGTACAGCTCTGCTCTCCCTCAGCACT
The DNA here is from genome assembly GCF_020745735.1 of Hemiscyllium ocellatum. Lineage (NCBI taxonomy): Eukaryota > Metazoa > Chordata > Chondrichthyes > Orectolobiformes > Hemiscylliidae > Hemiscyllium > Hemiscyllium ocellatum. The sequence goes on along the minus strand of NC_083444.1, from coordinate 3,274,126 downwards.
GACCCTCTGACAGTACAGCTCTGCTCTCCCTCAGCACTGACCCTCTGACAGTACAGCTCTGCTCTCCCTCAGCACTGACCCTCTGACAGTACAGCTCTGCTCTCCCTCAGCACTGACCCTCTGACAGTACAGCTCTGCTCTCCCTCAGTCCTGACCCTCTGACAGTACAGCTCTGCTCTCCCTCAGCACTGACCCTCTGACAGTACAGCTCTGCTCTCCCTCAGCATGACCCTCTGACAGTACAGCTCTGCTCTCCCTCAGCACTGACCCTCTGACAGTACAGCTCTGCTCTCCCTCAGCACTGACCTCTGACAGTACAGCTCTGCTCTCCCTCAGCACTGACCCTCTGACAGTACAGCTCTGCTCTCCCTCAGCACTGACCCTCTGACAGTACAGCTCTGCTCTCCCTCAGCACTGACCCTCTGACAGTACAGCTCTGCTCTCCCTCAGTCCTGACCCTCTGACAGTACAGCTCTGCTCTCCCTCAGCACTGACCCTCTGACAGTACAGCTCTGCTCTCCCTCAGCACTGACCCTCTGACAGTACAGCTCTGCTCTCCCTCAGCACTGACCCTCTGACAGTACAGCTCTGCTCTCCCTCAGCACTGACCTCTGACAGTACAGCTCTGCTCTCCCTCAGCACTGACCCTCTGACAGTACAGCTCTGCTCTCCCTCAGCACTGACCCTCTGACAGTACAGCTCTGCTCTCCCTCAGCACTGACCCTCTGACAGTACAGCTCTGCTCCCCTCAGCACTGACCCTCTGACAGTACAGCTCTGCTCTCCCTCAGCACTGACCCTCTGACAGTACAGCTCTGCTCTCCCTCAGCCTGACCCTCTGACAGTACAGCTCTGCTCTCCCTCAGCACTGACCCTCTGACAGTACAGCTCTGCTCTCCCTCAGCACTGACCCTCTGACAGTACAGCTCTGCTCTCCCTCAGCACTGACCTCTGACAGTACAGCTCTGCTCTCCCTCAGCACTGACCCTCTGACAGTACAGCTCTGCTCTCCCTCAGCACTGACCCTCTGACAGTACAGCTCTGCTCTCCCTCAGCACTGACCCTCTGACAGTACAGCTCTGCTCTCCTCAGCACTGACCCTCTGACAGTACAGCTCTGCTCTCCCTCAGCACTGACCCTCTGACAGTACAGCTCTGCTCTCCCTCAGCACTGACCCTCTGACAGTACTGCTCTGCTCTCCCTCAGCACTGACCCTCTGACAGTACAGCTCTGCTCTCCCTCAGCACTGACCCTCTGACAGTACAGCTCTGCTCTCCCTCAGCCTGACCCTCTGACAGTACAGCTCTGCTCTCCCTCAGCACTGACCCTCTGACAGTACAGCTCTGCTCTCCCTCAGCACTGACCCTCTGACAGTACAGCTCTGCTCTCCCTCAGCACTGACCCTCTGACAGTACAGCTCTGCTCTCCCTCAGCCTGACCCTCTGACAGTACAGCTCTGCTCTCCCTCAGCACTGACCCTCTGACAGTACAGCTCTGCTCTCCTCAGCACTGACCCTCTGACAGTACAGCTCTGCTCTCCCTCAGCACTGACCCTCTGACAGTACAGCTCTGCTCTCCCTCAGCACTGACCCTCTGACAGTACAGCTCTGCTCTCCCTCAGCACTGACCCTCTGACAGTACAGCTCTGCTCTCCCTCAGCACTGACCCTCTGACAGTACAGCTCTGCTCTCCCTCAGCACTGACCCTCTGACAGTACAGCTCTGCTCTCCCTCAGCACTGACCCTCTGACAGTACAGCTCTGCTCTCCCTCAGCCTGACCCTCTGACAGTACAGCTCTGCTCTCCCTCAGCACTGACCCTCTGACAGTACAGCTCTGCTCTCCCTCAGCCTGACCCTCTGACAGTACAGCTCTGCTCTCCCTCAGCACTGACCCTCTGACAGTACAGCTCTGCTCTCCCTCAGCACTGACCCTCTGACAGTACAGCTCTGCTCTCCCTCAGCACTGACCCTCTGACAGTACAGCTCTGCTCTCCCTCAGCACTGACCCTCTGACAGTACAGCTCTGCTCTCCCTCAGCACTGACCCTCTGACAGTACAGCTCTGCTCTCCCTCAGCACTGACCCTCTGACAGTACAGCTCTGCTCTCCTCAGCACTGACCCTCTGACAGTACAGCTCTGCTCTCCCTCAGCACTGACCTCTGACAGTACAGCTCTGCTCTCCCTCAGCACTGACCCTCTGACAGTACAGCTCTGCTCCCCTCAGCACTGACCCTCTGACAGTACAGCTCTGCTCTCCCTCAGTCCTGACCCTCTGACAGTACAGCTCTGCTCTCCCTCAGCACTGACCCTCTGACAGTACAGCTCTGCTCTCCCTCAGCACTGACCCTCTGACAGTACAGCTCTGCTCTCCTCAGCACTGACCTCTGACAGTACAGCTCTGCTCTCCCTCAGCCTGACCCTCTGACAGTACAGCTCTGCTCTCCCTCAGCACTGACCCTCTGACAGTACAGCTCTGCTCTCCCTCAGCACTGACCTCTGACAGTACAGCTCTGCTCTCCCTCAGCACTGACCCTCTGACAGTACAGCTCTGCTCTCCCTCAGCACTGACCCTCTGACAGTACAGCTCTGCTCTCCCTCAGCACTGACCCTCTGACAGTACAGCTCTGCTCTCCCTCAGCACTGACCTCTGACAGTACAGCTCTGCTCTCCCTCAGCACTGACCCTCTGACAGTACAGCTCTGCTCTCCCTCAGCACTGACCCTCTGACAGTACAGCTCTGCTCTCCCTCAGTCCTGACCCTCTGACAGTACAGCTCTGCTCTCCCTCAGCACTGACCCTCTGACAGTACAGCTCTGCTCTCCCTCAGCACTGACCCTCTGACAGTACAGCTCTGCTCTCCCTCAGCACTGACCCTCTGACAGTACAGCTCTGCTCTCCCTCAGCACTGACCCTCTGACAGTACAGCTCTGCTCTCCCTCAGCCTGACCCTCTGACAGTACAGCTCTGCTCTCCCTCAGCACTGACCTCTGACAGTACAGCTCTGCTCTCCCTCAGCACTGACCTCTGACAGTACAGCTCTGCTCTCCCTCAGCACTGACCCTCTGACAGTACAGCTCTGCTCTCCCTCAGCACTGACCCTCTGACAGTACAGCTCTGCTCTCCCTCAGCACTGACCCTCTGACAGTACAGCTCTGCTCTCCCTCAGCACTGACCCTCTGACAGTACAGCTCTGCTCTCCCTCAGCACTGACCCTCTGACAGTACAGCTCTGCTCTCCCTCAGCACTGACCCTCTGACAGTACAGCTCTGCTCTCCCTCAGCACTGACCCTCTGACAGTACAGCTCTGCTCTCCCTCAGCACTGACCCTCTGACAGTACAGCTCTGCTCTCCCTCAGCACTGACCCTCTGACAGTACAGCTCTGCTCTCCCTCAGCACTGACCCTCTGACAGTACAGCTCTGCTCTCCCTCAGCACTGACCCTCTGACAGTACAGCTCTGCTCTCCCTCAGCACTGACCCTCTGACAGTACAGCTCTGCTCTCCCTCAGCACTGACCCTCTGACAGTACAGCTCTGCTCTCCCTCAGCACTGACCCTCTGACAGTACAGCTCTGCTCTCCCTCAGCACTGACCCTCTGACAGTACAGCTCTGCTCTCCCTCAGCACTGACCCTCTGACAGTACAGCTCTGCTCTCCCTCAGCACTGACCCTCTGACAGTACAGCTCTGCTCTCCCTCAGCACTGACCCTCTGACAGTACAGCTCTGCTCTCCTCAGCACTGACCCTCTGACAGTACAGCTCTGCTCTCCCTCAGCACTGACCCTCTGACAGTACAGCTCTGCTCTCCCTCAGCACTGACCCTCTGACAGTACAGCTCTGCTCTCCCTCAGCCTGACCCTCTGACAGTACAGCTCTGCTCTCCCTCAGCACTGACCCTCTGACAGTACAGCTCTGCTCTCCCTCAGCACTGACCCTCTGACAGTACAGCTCTGCTCTCCCTCAGCACTGACCCTCTGACAGTACAGCTCTGCTCTCCCTCAGCACTGACCCTCTGACAGTACAGCTCTGCTCTCCCTCAGCACTGACCCTCTGACAGTACAGCTCTGCTCTCCCTCAGCCTGACCCTCTGACAGTACAGCTCTGCTCTCCCTCAGCACTGACCCTCTGACAGTACAGCTCTGCTCTCCCTCAGCACTGACCCTCTGACAGTACAGCTCTGCTCTCCCTCAGCCTGACCCTCTGACAGTACAGCTCTGCTCTCCCTCAGCCTGACCCTCTGACAGTACAGCTCTGCTCTCCCTCAGCACTGACCCTCTGACAGTACAGCTCTGCTCTCCCTCAGCACTGACCTCTGACAGTACAGCTCTGCTCTCCCTCAGCACTGACCCTCTGACAGTACAGCTCTGCTCTCCCTCAGCACTGACCCTCTGACAGTACAGCTCTGCTCTCCCTCAGCACTGACCCTCTGACAGTACAGCTCTGCTCTCCCTCAGCACTGACCCTCTGACAGTACAGCTCTGCTCTCCCTCAGCACTGACCCTCTGACAGTACAGCTCTGCTCTCCCTCAGCCTGACCCTCTGACAGTACAGCTCTGCTCTCCCTCAGCACTGACCCTCTGACAGTACAGCTCTGCTCTCCCTCAGCACTGACCCTCTGACAGTACAGCTCTGCTCTCCCTCAGCACTGACCCTCTGACAGTACAGCTCTGCTCTCCCTCAGCACTGACCCTCTGACAGTACAGCTCTGCTCTCCCTCAGCACTGACCCTCTGACAGTACAGCTCTGCTCTCCCTCAGCACTGACCCTCTGACAGTACAGCTCTGCTCTCCTCAGCACTGACCCTCTGACAGTACAGCTCTGCTCTCCCTCAGCACTGACCCTCTGACAGTACAGCTCTGCTCTCCCTCAGCACTGACCCTCTGACAGTACAGCTCTGCTCTCCTCAGCACTGACCCTCTGACAGTACAGCTCTGCTCTCCTCAGCACTGACCCTCTGACAGTACAGCTCTGCTCTCCCTCAGCATGACCCTCTGACAGTACAGCTCTGCTCTCCCTCAGCCTGACCCTCTGACAGTACAGCTCTGCTCTCCCTCAGCACTGACCCTCTGACAGTACAGCTCTGCTCTCCCTCAGCACTGACCCTCTGACAGTACAGCTCTGCTCTCCCTCAGCACTGACCCTCTGACAGTACAGCTCTGCTCTCCCTCAGCCTGACCCTCTGACAGTACAGCTCTGCTCTCCCTCAGCACTGACCCTCTGACAGTACAGCTCTGCTCTCCCTCAGCACTGACCTCTGACAGTACAGCTCTGCTCCCCTCAGCACTGACCCTCTGACAGTACAGCTCTGCTCTCCCTCAGCACTGACCCTCTGACAGTACAGCTCTGCTCTCCCTCAGCACTGACCCTCTGACAGTACAGCTCTGCTCTCCCTCAGCCTGACCCTCTGACAGTACAGCTCTGCTCTCCCTCAGCACTGACCCTCTGACAGTACAGCTCTGCTCTCCCTCAGCACTGACCTCTGACAGTACAGCTCTGCTCTCCCTCAGCACTGACCCTCTGACAGTACAGCTCTGCTCTCCCTCAGCCTGACCCTCTGACAGTACAGCTCTGCTCTCCTCAGCACTGACCCTCTGACAGTACAGCTCTGCTCTCCCTCAGCACTGACCCTCTGACAGTACAGCTCTGCTCTCCCTCAGCACTGACCCTCTGACAGTACAGCTCTGCTCTCCCTCAGCACTGACCCTCTGACAGTACAGCTCTGCTCTCCCTCAGCACTGACCCTCTGACAGTACAGCTCTGCTCTCCCTCAGCACTGACCCTCTGACAGTACAGCTCTGCTCTCCCTCAGCACTGACCTCTGACAGTACAGCTCTGCTCTCCCTCAGCACTGACCCTCTGACAGTACAGCTCTGCTCTCCTCAGCACTGACCCTCTGACAGTACAGCTCTGCTCTCCCTCAGCACTGACCCTCTGACAGTACAGCTCTGCTCTCCCTCAGCACTGACCTCTGACAGTACAGCTCTGCTCTCCCTCAGCCTGACCCTCTGACAGTACAGCTCTGCTCTCCTCAGCACTGACCCTCTGACAGTACAGCTCTGCTCTCCCTCAGCACTGACCCTCTGACAGTACAGCTCTGCTCTCCCTCAGCACTGACCCTCTGACAGTACAGCTCTGCTCTCCCTCAGCCTGACCCTCTGACAGTACAGCTCTGCTCTCCCTCAGCCTGACCCTCTGACAGTACAGCTCTGCTCTCCCTCAGCACTGACCCTCTGACAGTACAGCTCTGCTCTCCCTCAGCACTGACCCTCTGACAGTACAGCTCTGCTCTCCCTCAGCACTGACCCTCTGACAGTACAGCTCTGCTCTCCCTCAGCACTGACCCTCTGACAGTACAGCTCTGCTCTCCCTCAGCACTGACCCTCTGACAGTACAGCTCTGCTCTCCCTCAGCACTGACCCTCTGACAGTACAGCTCTGCTCTCCCTCAGCACTGACCCTCTGACAGTACAGCTCTGCTCTCCCTCAGCACTGACCCTCTGACAGTACAGCTCTGCTCTCCCTCAGCACTGACCCTCTGACAGTACAGCTCTGCTCTCCCTCAGCACTGACCCTCTGACAGTACAGCTCTGCTCTCCCTCAGCACTGACCCTCTGACAGTACAGCTCTGCTCTCCCTCAGCCTGACCCTCTGACAGTACAGCTCTGCTCTCCCTCAGCACTGACCCTCTGACAGTACAGCTCTGCTCTCCCTCAGCACTGACCCTCTGACAGTACAGCTCTGCTCTCCCTCAGCACTGACCCTCTGACAGTACAGCTCTGCTCTCCCTCAGCACTGACCCTCTGACAGTACAGCTCTGCTCTCCCTCAGCACTGACCCTCTGACAGTACAGCTCTGCTCTCCCTCAGCACTGACCTCTGACAGTACAGCTCTGCTCTCCCTCAGCACTGACCCTCTGACAGTACAGCTCTGCTCTCCCTCAGCACTGACCTCTGACAGTACAGCTCTGCTCTCCTCAGCACTGACCCTCTGACAGTACAGCTCTGCTCTCCCTCAGCACTGACCTCTGACAGTACAGCTCTGCTCTCCCTCAGCCTGACCCTCTGACAGTACAGCTCTGCTCCCCTCAGCACTGACCCTCTGACAGTACAGCTCTGCTCTCCCTCAGCCTTGACCCTCTGACAGTACAGCTCTGCTCTCCCTCAGCCTGACCCTCTGACAGTACAGCTCTGCTCTCCCTCAGCACTGACCCTCTGACAGTACAGCTCTGCTCTCCCTCAGCACTGACCCTCTGACAGTACAGCTCTGCTCTCCCTCAGCACTGACCCTCTGACAGTACAGCTCTGCTCTCCCTCAGCACTGACCTCTGACAGTACAGCTCTGCTCTCCCTCAGCACTGACCCTCTGACAGTACAGCTCTGCTCTCCCTCAGCACTGACCCTCTGACAGTACAGCTCTGCCTCCCTCAGCACTGACCCTCTGACAGTACAGCTCTGCTCTCCCTCAGCACTGACCCTCTGACAGTACAGCTCTGCTCTCCCTCAGCACTGACCCTCTGACAGTACAGCTCTGCTCTCCCTCAGCACTGACCCTCTGACAGTACAGCTCTGCTCTCCCTCAGCACTGACCCTCTGACAGTACAGCTCTGCTCTCCCTCAGCCTGACCCTCTGACAGTACAGCTCTGCTCTCCCTCAGCACTGACCCTCTGACAGTACAGCTCTGCTCTCCCTCAGCCTGACCCTCTGACAGTACAGCTCTGCTCTCCCTCAGCACTGACCCTCTGACAGTACAGCTCTGCTCTCCTCAGCACTGACCCTCTGACAGTACAGCTCTGCTCTCCCTCAGCACTGACCCTCTGACAGTACAGCTCTGCTCTCCCTCAGCACTGACCCTCTGACAGTACAGCTCTGCTCTCCCTCAGCACTGACCCTCTGACAGTACAGCTCTGCTCTCCCTCAGCACTGACCCTCTGACAGTACAGCTCTGCTCTCCCTCAGCACTGACCCTCTGACAGTACAGCTCTGCTCTCCCTCAGCACTGACCCTCTGACAGTACAGCTCTGCTCTCCCTCAGCACTGACCCTCTGACAGTACAGCTCTGCTCTCCCTCAGCCTGACCCTCTGACAGTACAGCTCTGCTCTCCTCAGCACTGACCCTCTGACAGTACAGCTCTGCTCCCTCAGCACTGACCCTCTGACAGTACAGCTCTGCTCTCCCTCAGCACTGACCCTCTGACAGTACAGCTCTGCTCTCCCTCAGCACTGACCCTCTGACAGTACAGCTCTGCTCTCCCTCAGCACTGACCCTCTGACAGTACAGCTCTGCTCTCCCTCAGCACTGACCCTCTGACAGTACAGCTCTGCTCTCCCTCAGCACTGACCCTCTGACAGTACAGCTCTGCTCTCCCTCAGCACTGACCCTCTGACAGTACAGCTCTGCTCTCCCTCAGCCTGACCCTCTGACAGTACAGCTCTGCTCTCCCTCAGCACTGACCCTCTGACAGTACAGCTCTGCTCTCCCTCAGCACTGACCCTCTGACAGTACAGCTCTGCTCTCCCTCAGCACTGACCCTCTGACAGTACAGCTCTGCTCTCCCTCAGCACTGACCCTCTGACAGTACAGCTCTGCTCTCCCTCAGCACTGACCCTCTGACAGTACAGCTCTGCTCTCCCTCAGCACTGACCCTCTGACAGTACAGCTCTGCTCTCCCTCAGCACTGACCCTCTGACAGTACAGCTCTGCTCTCCCTCAGCACTGACCCTCTGACAGTACAGCTCTGCTCTCCCTCAGCACTGACCTCTGACAGTACAGCTCTGCTCTCCCTCAGCACTGACCCTCTGACAGTACAGCTCTGCTCTCCCTCAGCACTGACCCTCTGACAGTACAGCTCTGCTCTCCTCAGCACTGACCCTCTGACAGTACAGCTCTGCTCTCCCTCAGCACTGACCCTCTGACAGTACAGCTCTGCTCTCCCTCAGCCTGACCCTCTGACAGTACAGCTCTGCTCTCCCTCAGCACTGACCCTCTGACAGTACAGCTCTGCTCTCCCTCAGCACTGACCCTCTGACAGTACAGCTCTGCTCTCCCTCAGCACTGACCCTCTGACAGTACAGCTCTGCTCTCCCTCAGCACTGACCCTCTGACAGTACAGCTCTGCTCTCCCTCAGCCTGACCCTCTGACAGTACAGCTCTGCTCTCCCTCAGCACTGACCCTCTGACAGTACAGCTCTGCTCTCCCTCAGCCTGACCCTCTGACAGTACAGCTCTGCTCTCCCTCAGCCTGACCCTCTGACAGTACAGCACTGCTCTCCCTCACCACTGACCCTCTGACAGTACAGCTCTGCTCTCCCTCAGCACTGACCCTCTGACAGTACAGCTCTGCTCTCCCTCAGCACTGACCCTCTGACAGTACAGCTCTGCTCTCCCTCAGCACTGACCCTCTGACAGTACAGCTCTGCTCTCCCTCAGCACTGACCCTCTGACAGTACAGCTCTGCTCTCCCTCAGCACTGACCCTCTGACAGTACAGCTCTGCTCTCCCTCAGCACTGACCCTCTGACAGTACAGCTCTGCTCTCCCTCAGCACTGACCCTCTGACAGTACAGCTCTGCTCTCCCTCAGCACTGACCCTCTGACAGTACAGCTCTGCTCTCCCTCAGCCTGACCCTCTGACAGTACAGCTCTGCTCTCCCTCAGCACTGACCCTCTGACAGTACAGCTCTGCTCTCCCTCAGCACTGACCTCTGACAGTACAGCTCTGCTCTCCCTCAGCCTGACCCTCTGACAGTACAGCTCTGCTCTCCCTCAGCACTGACCCTCTGACAGTACAGCTCTGCTCTCCCTCAGCACTGACCCTCTGACAGTACAGCTCTGCTCTCCCTCAGCACTGACCCTCTGACAGTACAGCTCTGCTCTCCTCAGCACTGACCCTCTGACAGTACAGCTCTGCTCTCCCTCAGCACTGACCCTCTGACAGTACAGCTCTGCTCTCCCTCAGCACTGACCCTCTGACAGTACAGCTCTGCTCTCCCTCAGCACTGACCCTCTGACAGTACAGCTCTGCTCTCCCTCAGCCTGACCCTCTGACAGTACAGCTCTGCTCTCCCTCAGCCTGACCCTCTGACAGTACAGCTCTGCTCTCCCTCAGCACTGACCCTCTGACAGTACAGCTCTGCTCTCCCTCAGCACTGACCCTCTGACAGTACAGCTCTGCTCTCCCTCAGCACTGACCCTCTGACAGTACAGCTCTGCTCTCCCTCAGCCTGACCCTCTGACAGTACAGCTCTGCTCTCCCTCAGCACTGACCCTCTGACAGTACAGCTCTGCTCTCCCTCAGCACTGACCCTCTGACAGTACAGCTCTGCTCTCCTCAGCACTGACCCTCTGACAGTACAGCTCTGCTCTCCTCAGCACTGACCCTCTGACAGTACAGCTCTGCTCTCCTCAGCACTGACCCTCTGACAGTACAGCTCTGCTCTCCCTCAGCACTGACCCTCTGACAGTACAGCTCTGCTCTCCCTCAGCACTGACCCTCTGACAGTACAGCTCTGCTCTCCCTCAGCACTGACCCTCTGACAGTACAGCTCTGCTCTCCCTCAGCACTGACCCTCTGACAGTACAGCTCTGCTCTCCTCAGCACTGACCCTCTGACAGTACAGCTCTGCTCTCCCTCAGCACTGACCCTCTGACAGTACAGCTCTGCTCTCCCTCAGCACTGACCCTCTGACAGTACAGCTCTGCTCTCCCTCAGCCTGACCCTCTGACAGTACAGCTCTGCTCTCCCTCAGCACTGACCCTCTGACAGTACAGCTCTGCTCTCCCTCAGCACTGACCCTCTGACAGTACAGCTCTGCTCTCCCTCAGCACTGACCCTCTGACAGTACAGCTCTGCTCTCCTCAGCACTGACCCTCTGACAGTACAGCTCTGCTCTCCTCAGCACTGACCCTCTGACAGTACAGCTCTGCTCTCCCTCAGCACTGACCCTCTGACAGTACAGCTCTGCTCTCCTCAGCACTGACCCTCTGACAGTACAGCTCTGCTCTCCCTCAGCACTGACCCTCTGACAGTACAGCTCTGCTCTCCCTCAGCACTGACCCTCTGACAGTACAGCTCTGCTCTCCCTCAGCACTGACCCTCTGACAGTACAGCTCTGCTCTCCCTCAGCACTGACCCTCTGACAGTACAGCTCTGCTCTCCCTCAGCACTGACCCTCTGACAGTACAGCTCTGCTCTCCCTCAGCACTGACCCTCTGACAGTACAGCTCTGCTCTCCCTCAGCACTGACCCTCTGACAGTACAGCTCTGCTCTCCCTCAGCCTGACCCTCTGACAGTACAGCTCTGCTCTCCCTCAGCACTGACCCTCTGACAGTACAGCTCTGCTCTCCCTCAGCACTGACCCTCTGACAGTACAGCTCTGCTCTCCCTCAGCACTGACCCTCTGACAGTACAGCTCTGCTCTCCCTCAGCACTGACCCTCTGACAGTACAGCTCTGCTCTCCCTCAGCACTGACCCTCTGACAGTACAGCTCTGCTCTCCCTCAGCACTGACCCTCTGACAGTACAGCTCTGCTCTCCCTCAGTCCTGACCCTCTGACAGTACAGCTCTGCTCTCCCTCAGCACTGACCCTCTGACAGTACAGCTCTGCTCTCCCTCAGCACTGACCCTCTGACAGTACACTGACCCTCTGACAGTACAGCTCTGCCTCCCTCAGCACTGACCCTCTGACAGTACAGCTCTGCTCTCCCTCAGCACTGACCCTCTGACAGTACAGCTCTGCTCTCCCTCAGCCTGACCCTCTGACAGTACAGCTCTGCTCTCCCTCAGCACTGACCCTCTGACAGTACAGCTCTGCTCTCCCTCAGCACTGACCCTCTGACAGTACAGCTCTGCTCTCCCTCAGCACTGACCCTCTGACAGTACAGCTCTGCTCTCCTCAGCACTGACCCTCTGACAGTACAGCTCTGCTCTCCCTCAGCCTGACCCTCTGACAGTACAGCTCTGCTCTCCCTCAGCACTGACCTCTGACAGTACAGCTCTGCTCTCCTCAGCACTGACCCTCTGACAGTACAGCTCTGCTCTCCCTCAGCACTGACCCTCTGACAGTACAGCTCTGCTCTCCCTCAGCACTGACCCTCTGACAGTACAGCTCTGCTCTCCCTCAGCACTGACCCTCTGACAGTACAGCTCTGCTCTCCCTCAGCACTGACCCTCTGACAGTACAGCTCTGCTCTCCCTCAGCACTGACCCTCTGACAGTACAGCTCTGCTCTCCCTCAGCACTGACCCTCTGACAGTACAGCTCTGCTCTCCTCAGCACTGACCCTCTGACAGTACAGCTCTGCTCTCCCTCAGCACTGACCCTCTGACAGTACAGCTCTGCTCTCCCTCAGCACTGACCCTCTGACAGTACAGCTCTGCTCTCCCTCAGCACTGACCCTCTGACAGTACAGCTCTGCTCTCCCTCAGCACTGACCCTCTGACAGTACAGCTCTGCTCTCCCTCAGCACTGACCCTCTGACAGTACAGCTCTGCTCTCCCTCAGCACTGACCCTCTGACAGTACAGCTCTGCTCTCCCTCAGCACTGACCCTCTGACAGTACAGCTCTGCTCTCCCTCAGCACTGACCCTCTGACAGTACAGCTCTGCTCTCCCTCAGCACTGACCTCTGACAGTACAGCTCTGCTCTCCCTCAGCACTGACCCTCTGACAGTACAGCTCTGCTCTCCTCAGCACTGACCCTCTGACAGTACAGCTCTGCTCTCCCTCAGCACTGACCCTCTGACAGTACAGCTCTGCTCTCCTCAGCACTGACCCTCTGACAGTACAGCTCTGCTCTCCTCAGCACTGACCCTCTGACAGTACAGCTCTGCTCTCCCTCAGCACTGACCCTCTGACAGTACAGCTCTGCTCTCCCTCAGCACTGACCCTCTGACAGTACAGCTCTGCTCTCCCTCAGCACTGACCCTCTGACAGTACAGCTCTGCTCTCCCTCAGCACTGACCCTCTGACAGTACAGCTCTGCTCTCCCTCAGCACTGACCTCTGACAGTACAGCTCTGCTCTCCCTCAGCACTGACCTCTGACAGTACAGCTCTGCTCTCCCTCAGCCTGACCCTCTGACAGTACAGCTCTGCTCTCCTCAGCACTGACCCTCTGACAGTACAGCTCTGCTCTCCCTCAGCACTGACCCTCTGACAGTACAGCTCTGCTCTCCTCAGCACTGACCCTCTGACAGTACAGCTCTGCTCTCCCTCAGCACTGACCTCTGACAGTACAGCTCTGCTCTCCCTCAGCACTGACCCTCTGACAGTACAGCTCTGCTCTCCCTCAGCACTGACCCTCTGACAGTACAGCTCTGCTCTCCCTCAGCACTGACCCTCTGACAGTACAGCTCTGCTCTCCCTCAGCACTGACCCTCTGACAGTACAGCTCTGCTCTCCTCAGCACTGACCCTCTGACAGTACAGCTCTGCTCTCCCTCAGCACTGACCCTCTGACAGTACAGCTCTGCTCTCCCTCAGCACTGACCCTCTGACAGTACAGCTCTGCTCTCCCTCAGCCTGACCCTCTGACAGTACAGCTCTGCTCCCCTCAGCACTGACCCTCTGACAGTACAGCTCTGCTCTCCCTCAGCACTGACCCTCTGACAGTACAGCTCTGCTCTCCCTCAGCACTGACCCTCTGACAGTACAGCTCTGCTCTCCCTCAGCACTGACCCTCTGACAGTACAGCTCTGCTCTCCCTCAGCACTGACCCTCTGACAGTACAGCTCTGCTCTCCCTCAGCACTGACCCTCTGACAGTACAGCTCTGCTCTCCCTCAGCACTGACCTCTGACAGTACAGCTCTGCTCTCCCTCAGCACTGACCCTCTGACAGTACAGCTCTGCTCTCCCTCAGCACTGACCCTCTGACAGTACAGCTCTGCTCTCCCTCAGCACTGACCCTCTGACAGTACAGCTCTGCTCTCCCTCAGCCTGACCCTCTGACAGTACAGCTCTGCTCTCCCTCAGCACTGACCCTCTGACAGTACAGCTCTGCTCTCCCTCAGCACTGACCTCTGACAGTACAGCTCTGCTCTCCCTCAGCACTGACCCTCTGACAGTACAGCTCTGCTCTCCTCAGCACTGACCCTCTGACAGTACAGCTCTGCTCTCCCTCAGCACTGACCCTCTGACAGTACAGCTCTGCTCTCCCTCAGCACTGACCCTCTGACAGTACAGCTCTGCTCTCCCTCAGCCTGACCCTCTGACAGTACAGCTCTGCTCTCCCTCAGCACTGACCCTCTGACAGTACAGCTCTGCTCTCCTCAGCACTGACCCTCTGACAGTACAGCTCTGCTCTCCCTCAGCCTGACCCTCTGACAGTACAGCTCTGCTCTCCCTCAGCACTGACCTCTGACAGTACAGCTCTGCTCTCCCTCAGCACTGACCCTCTGACAGTACAGCTCTGCTCTCCTCAGCACTGACCCTCTGACAGTACAGCTCTGCTCTCCCTCAGCACTGACCCTCTGACAGTACAGCTCTGCTCTCCCTCAGCCTGACCCTCTGACAGTACAGCTCTGCTCTCCCTCAGCACTGACCCTCTGACAGTACAGCTCTGCTCTCCCTCAGCACTGACCCTCTGACAGTACAGCTCTGCTCTCCCTCAGCACTGACCCTCTGACAGTACAGCTCTGCTCTCCCTCAGCACTGACCCTCTGACAGTACAGCTCTGCTCTCCCTCAGCCTGACCCTCTGACAGTACAGCTCTGCTCTCCCTCAGCACTGACCTCTGACAGTACAGCTCTGCTCTCCCTCAGCACTGACCCTCTGACAGTACAGCTCTGCTCTCCCTCAGCACTGACCCTCTGACAGTACAGCTCTGCTCTCCCTCAGCACTGACCCTCTGACAGTACAGCTCTGCTCTCCCTCAGCACTGACCCTCTGACAGTACAGCTCTGCTCTCCCTCAGCACTGACCCTCTGACAGTACAGCTCTGCTCTCCCTCAGCACTGACCCTCTGACAGTACAGCTCTGCTCTCCCTCAGCACTGACCCTCTGACAGTACAGCTCTGCTCTCCCTCAGCACTGACCTCTGACAGTACAGCTCTGCTCTCCCTCAGCACTGACCCTCTGACAGTACAGCTCTGCTCTCCCTCAGCACTGACCCTCTGACAGTACAGCTCTGCTCTCCCTCAGCACTGACCCTCTGACAGTACAGCTCTGCTCTCCCTCAGTCCTGACCCTCTGACAGTACAGCTCTGCTCTCCCTCAGCCTGACCCTCTGACAGTACAGCTCTGCTCTCCCTCAGCACTGACCCTCTGACAGTACAGCTCTGCTCTCCCTCAGCACTGACCCTCTGACAGTACAGCTCTGCTCCCCTCAGCACTGACCCTCTGACAGTACAGCTCTGCTCTCCCTCAGCACTGACCTCTGACAGTACAGCTCTGCTCTCCTCAGCACTGACCCTCTGACAGTACAGCTCTGCTCTCCCTCAGCACTGACCCTCTGACAGTACAGCTCTGCTCTCCCTCAGCACTGACCCTCTGACAGTACAGCTCTGCTCTCCCTCAGCATGACCCTCTGACAGTACAGCTCTGCTCTCCCTCAGCACTGACCCTCTGACAGTACAGCTCTGCTCTCCTCAGCACTGACCCTCTGACAGTACAGCTCTGCTCTCCCTCAGCACTGACCCTCTGACAGTACAGCTCTGCTCTCCCTCAGCCTGACCCTCTGACAGTACAGCTCTGCTCTCCCTCACCACTGACCCTCTGACAGTACAGCTCTGCTCACCCTCACCACTGACCCTCTGACAGTACAGCTCTGCTCTCCCTCAGCCTGACCCTCTGACAGTACAGCTCTGCTCTCCCTCAGCACTGACCCTCTGACAGTACAGCTCTGCTCTCCCTCAGCACTGACCCTCTGACAGTACAGCTCTGCTCTCCCTCAGCACTGACCCTCTGACAGTACAGCTCTGCTCTCCCTCAGCACTGACCCTCTGACAGTACAGCTCTGCTCTCCCTCAGCACTGACCCTCTGACAGTACAGCTCTGCTCTCCCTCACCACTGACCCTCTGACAGTACAGCTCTGCTCTCCTCAGCACTGACCCTCTGACAGTACAGCTCTGCTCTCCCTCAGCACTGACCCTCTGACAGTACAGCTCTGCTCTCCCTCACCACTGACCCTCTGACAGTACAGCTCTGCTCTCCTCAGCACTGACCCTCTGACAGTACAGCTCTGCTCTCCCTCAGCACTGACCTCTGACAGTACAGCTCTGCTCTCCCTCAGTCCTGACCCTCTGACAGTACAGCTCTGCTCTCCCTCAGCACTGACCCTCTGACAGTACAGCTCTGCTCTCCCTCAGCACTGACCCTCTGACAGTACAGCTCTGCTCTCCCTCAGCACTGACCCTCTGACAGTACAGCTCTGCTCCCCTCAGCACTGACCCTCTGACAGTACAGCTCTGCTCTCCTCAGCACTGACCCTCTGACAGTACAGCTCTGCTCCCCTCAGCACTGACCCTCTGACAGTACAGCTCTGCTCTCCCTCAGCACTGACCCTCTGACAGTACAGCTCTGCTCTCCCTCAGCACTGACCCTCTGACAGTACAGCTCTGCTCTCCCTCAGCACTGACCCTCTGACAGTACAGCTCTGCTCTCCCTCAGCACTGACCCTCTGACAGTACAGCTCTGCTCCCCTCAGCACTGACCCTCTGACAGTACAGCTCTGCTCTCCCTCAGCACTGACCCTCTGACAGTACAGCTCTGCTCTCCCTCAGCACTGACCCTCTGACAGTACAGCTCTGCTCTCCCTCAGCACTGACCCTCTGACAGTACAGCTCTGCTCTCCCTCAGCACTGACCTCTGACAGTACAGCTCTGCTCTCCCTCAGCACTGACCCTCTGACAGTACAGCTCTGCTCTCCCTCAGTCCTGACCCTCTGACAGTACAGCTCTGCTCTCCCTCAGCACTGACCCTCTGACAGTACAGCTCTGCTCTCCCTCAGCACTGACCCTCTGACAGTACAGCTCTGCTCTCCCTCAGCACTGACCCTCTGACAGTACAGCTCTGCTCTCCCTCAGCACTGACCCTCTGACAGTACAGCTCTGCTCTCCCTCAGCACTGACCCTCTGACAGTACAGCTCTGCTCTCCTCAGCACTGACCCTCTGACAGTACAGCTCTGCTCTCCCTCAGCACTGACCCTCTGACAGTACAGCTCTGCTCTCCCTCAGCACTGACCCTCTGACAGTACAGCTCTGCTCTCCCTCAGCACTGACCCTCTGACAGTACAGCTCTGCTCTCCCTCAGCACTGACCCTCTGACAGTACAGCTCTGCTCTCCCTCAGCACTGACCCTCTGACAGTACAGCTCTGCTCTCCCTCAGCACTGACCCTCTGACAGTACAGCTCTGCTCTCCCTCAGCACTGACCCTCTGACAGTACAGCTCTGCTCTCCTCAGCACTGACCTCTGACAGTACAGCTCTGCTCTCCCTCAGCACTGACCCTCTGACAGTACAGCTCTGCTCTCCCTCAGCCTGACCCTCTGACAGTACAGCTCTGCTCTCCCTCAGCACTGACCTCTGACAGTACAGCTCTGCTCTCCTCAGCACTGACCCTCTGACAGTACAGCTCTGCTCTCCTCAGCACTGACCCTCTGACAGTACAGCTCTGCTCCCCTCAGCACTGACCCTCTGACAGTACAGCTCTGCTCTCCCTCAGCACTGACCCTCTGACAGTACAGCTCTGCTCTCCCTCAGCACTGACCCTCTGACAGTACAGCTCTGCTCTCCCTCAGCACTGACCCTCTGACAGTACAGCTCTGCTCTCCCTCAGCACTGACCTCTGACAGTACAGCTCTGCTCTCCCTCAGCACTGACCCTCTGACAGTACAGCTCTGCTCTCCCTCAGCACTGACCCTCTGACAGTACAGCTCTGCTCTCCCTCAGCACTGACCTCTGACAGTACAGCTCTGCTCTCCCTCAGCACTGACCTCTGACAGTACAGCTCTGCTCTCCCTCAGCACTGACCCTCTGACAGTACAGCTCTGCTCTCCCTCAGCACTGACCCTCTGACAGTACAGCTCTGCTCTCCCTCAGCACTGACCCTCTGACAGTACAGCTCTGCTCTCCCTCAGCACTGACCCTCTGACAGTACAGCTCTGCTCTCCCTCAGCCTGACCCTCTGACAGTACAGCTCTGCTCTCCCTCAGCACTGACCCTCTGACAGTACAGCTCTGCTCTCCTCAGCACTGACCCTCTGACAGTACAGCTCTGCTCTCCCTCAGCACTGACCCTCTGACAGTACAGCTCTGCTCTCCCTCAGCACTGACCCTCTGACAGTACAGCTCTGCTCTCCTCAGCACTGACCCTCTGACAGTACAGCTCTGCTCTCCCTCAGCACTGACCCTCTGACAGTACAGCTCTGCTCTCCCTCAGCACTGACCCTCTGACAGTACAGCTCTGCTCTCCCTCAGCCTGACCCTCTGACAGTACAGCTCTGCTCTCCCTCAGCACTGACCCTCTGACAGTACAGCTCTGCTCTCCCTCAGCACTGACCCTCTGACAGTACAGCTCTGCTCTCCCTCAGCACTGACCCTCTGACAGTACAGCTCTGCTCTCCCTCAGCACTGACCTCTGACAGTACAGCTCTGCTCTCCCTCAGCACTGACCTCTGACAGTACAGCTCTGCTCTCCCTCAGCACTGACCCTCTGACAGTACAGCTCTGCTCTCCCTCAGCACTGACCCTCTGACAGTACAGCTCTGCTCTCCCTCAGCACTGACCCTCTGACAGTACAGCTCTGCTCTCCCTCAGCACTGACCCTCTGACAGTACAGCTCTGCTCTCCTCAGCACTGACCCTCTGACAGTACAGCTCTGCTCTCCCTCAGCACTGACCCTCTGACAGTACAGCTCTGCTCTCCTCAGCACTGACCCTCTGACAGTACAGCTCTGCTCTCCCTCAGCACTGACCCTCTGACAGTACAGCTCTGCTCTCCCTCAGCACTGACCCTCTGACAGTACAGCTCTGCTCTCCCTCAGCACTGACCCTCTGACAGTACAGCTCTGCTCTCCCTCAGCACTGACCCTCTGACAGTACAGCTCTGCTCTCCCTCAGCACTGACCCTCTGACAGTACAGCTCTGCTCTCCCTCAGCACTGACCCTCTGACAGTACAGCTCTGCTCTCCCTCAGCACTGACCCTCTGACAGTACAGCTCTGCTCTCCCTCAGCACTGACCCTCTGACAGTACAGCTCTGCTCTCCCTCAGCCTGACCCTCTGACAGTACAGCTCTGCTCTCCTCAGCACTGACCCTCTGACAGTACAGCTCTGCTCTCCTCAGCACTGACCCTCTGACAGTACAGCTCTGCTCTCCCTCAGCACTGACCCTCTGACAGTACAGCTCTGCTCTCCCTCAGCACTGACCCTCTGACAGTACAGCTCTGCTCTCCCTCAGCACTGACCCTCTGACAGTACAGCTCTGCTCTCCCTCAGCACTGACCTCTGACAGTACAGCTCTGCTCTCCCTCAGCACTGACCCTCTGACAGTACAGCTCTGCTCTCCCTCAGCACTGACCCTCTGACAGTACAGCTCTGCTCTCCCTCAGCACTGACCTCTGACAGTACAGCTCTGCTCTCCCTGAGCACTGACCCTCTGACAGTACAGCTCTGCCTCCCTCAGCACTGACCCTCTGACAGTACAGCTCTGCTCTCCCTCAGCACTGACCCTCTGACAGTACAGCTCTGCTCTCCCTCAGCACTGACCCTCTGACAGTACAGCTCTGCTCTCCCTCAGCCTGACCCTCTGACAGTACAGCTCTGCTCTCCCTCAGCACTGACCCTCTGACAGTACAGCTCTGCTCTCCTCAGCACTGACCCTCTGACAGTACAGCTCTGCTCTCCCTCAGCACTGACCCTCTGACAGTACAGCTCTGCTCTCCCTCAGCCTGACCCTCTGACAGTACAGCTCTGCTCTCCCTCAGCACTGACCCTCTGACAGTACAGCTCTGCTCTCCCTCAGCACTGACCTCTGACAGTACAGCTCTGCTCTCCCTCAGCACTGACCCTCTGACAGTACAGCTCTGCTCTCCCTCAGCACTGACCCTCTGACAGTACAGCTCTGCTCCCCTCAGCACTGACCCTCTGACAGTACAGCTCTGCTCTCCCTCAGCACTGACCCTCTGACAGTACAGCTCTGCTCTCCCTCAGCACTGACCCTCTGACAGTACAGCTCTGCTCTCCCTCAGCACTGACCCTCTGACAGTACAGCTCTGCTCTCCCTCAGCACTGACCCTCTGACAGTACAGCTCTGCTCTCCCTCAGCACTGACCCTCTGACAGTACAGCTCTGCTCTCCCTCAGCACTGACCCTCTGACAGTACAGCTCTGCTCTCCCTCAGCACTGACCCTCTGACAGTACAGCTCTGCTCTCCCTCAGCACTGACCCTCTGACAGTACAGCTCTGCTCTCCCTCAGCACTGACCCTCTGACAGTACAGCTCTGCTCTCCCTCAGCACTGACCCTCTGACAGTACAGCTCTGCTCTCCCTCAGCACTGACCCTCTGACAGTACAGCTCTGCTCTCCCTCAGCACTGACCCTCTGACAGTACAGCTCTGCTCTCCCTCAGCACTGACCTCTGACAGTACAGCTCTGCTCTCCCTCAGCACTGACCCTCTGACAGTACAGCTCTGCTCTCCCTCAGCACTGACCCTCTGACAGTACAGCTCTGCTCTCCCTCAGCACTGACCCTCTGACAGTACAGCTCTGCTCTCCCTCAGCACTGACCTCTGACAGTACAGCTCTGCTCTCCCTCAGCACTGACCCTCTGACAGTACAGCTCTGCTCTCCCTCAGCACTGACCCTCTGACAGTACAGCTCTGCTCTCCCTCAGCACTGACCCTCTGACAGTACAGCTCTGCTCTCCCTCAGCACTGACCCTCTGACAGTACAGCTCTGCTCTCCCTCAGCACTGACCCTCTGACAGTACAGCTCTGCTCTCCCTCAGCACTGACCCTCTGACAGTACAGCTCTGCTCTCCCTCAGCACTGACCCTCTGACAGTACAGCTCTGCTCTCCCTCAGCACTGACCCTCTGACAGTACAGCTCTGCTCTCCCTCAGCACTGACCCTCTGACAGTACAGCTCTGCTCTCCCTCAGCACTGACCCTCTGACAGTACAGCTCTGCTCTCCCTCAGCACTGACCCTCTGACAGTACAGCTCTGCTCTCCCTCAGCACTGACCCTCTGACAGTACAGCTCTGCTCTCCCTCAGCACTGACCCTCTGACAGTACAGCTCTGCTCTCCCTCAGCCTGACCCTCTGACAGTACAGCTCTGCTCTCCCTCAGCACTGACCCTCTGACAGTACAGCTCTGCTCTCCCTCAGCACTGACCCTCTGACAGTACAGCTCTGCTCTCCCTCAGCACTGACCCTCTGACAGTACAGCTCTGCTCTCCCTCAGCACTGACCCTCTGACAGTACAGCTCTGCTCTCCCTCAGCACTGACCCTCTGACAGTACAGCTCTGCTCTCCCTCAGCACTGACCCTCTGACAGTACAGCTCTGCTCTCCCTCAGCACTGACCCTCTGACAGTACAGCTCTGCTCTCCCTCAGCACTGACCCTCTGACAGTACAGCTCTGCTCTCCCTCAGCACTGACCCTCTGACAGTACAGCTCTGCTCTCCCTCAGCCTGACCCTCTGACAGTACAGCTCTGCTCTCCCTCAGCACTGACCCTCTGACAGTACAGCTCTGCTCTCCCTCAGCACTGACCCTCTGACAGTACAGCTCTGCTCTCCCTCAGCACTGACCCTCTGACAGTACAGCTCTGCTCTCCCTCAGCACTGACCCTCTGACAGTACAGCTCTGCTCTCCCTCAGCACTGACCCTCTGACAGTACAGCTCTGCTCTCCCTCAGCACTGACCCTCTGACAGTACAGCTCTGCTCTCCCTCAGCACTGACCCTCTGACAGTACAGCTCTGCTCTCCCTCAGCACTGACCCTCTGACAGTACAGCTCTGCTCTCCCTCAGCACTGACCCTCTGACAGTACAGCTCTGCTCTCCCTCAGCACTGACCCTCTGACAGTACAGCTCTGCTCTCCCTCAGCACTGACCCTCTGACAGTACAGCTCTGCTCTCCCTCAGCACTGACCCTCTGACAGTACAGCTCTGCTCTCCCTCAGCACTGACCCTCTGACAGTACAGCTCTGCTCTCCCTCAGCACTGACCCTCTGACAGTACAGCTCTGCTCTCCCTCAGCACTGACCCTCTGACAGTACAGCTCTGCTCTCCCTCAGCACTGACCCTCTGACAGTACAGCTCTGCTCTCCCTCAGCATGACCCTCTGACAGTACAGCTCTGCTCTCCTCAGCACTGACCCTCTGACAGTACAGCTCTGCTCTCCCTCAGCACTGACCTCTGACAGTACAGCTCTGCTCTCCCTCAGCACTGACCCTCTGACAGTACAGCTCTGCTCTCCCTCAGCACTGACCCTCTGACAGTACAGCTCTGCTCTCCCTCAGCACTGACCCTCTGACAGTACAGCTCTGCTCTCCCTCAGCACTGACCCTCTGACAGTACAGCTCTGCTCCCCTCAGCACTGACCCTCTGACAGTACAGCTCTGCTCTCCCTCAGCACTGACCCTCTGACAGTACAGCTCTGCTCTCCCTCAGCACTGACCCTCTGACAGTACAGCTCTGCTCTCCCTCAGCACTGACCTCTGACAGTACAGCTCTGCTCTCCCTCAGCACTGACCCTCTGACAGTACAGCTCTGCTCTCCCTCAGCACTGACCCTCTGACAGTACAGCTCTGCTCTCCCTCAGCACTGACCCTCTGACAGTACAGCTCTGCTCTCCCTCAGCACTGACCCTCTGACAGTACAGCTCTGCTCTCCCTCAGCACTGACCCTCTGACAGTACAGCTCTGCTCTCCCTCAGCACTGACCCTCTGACAGTACAGCTCTGCTCTCCCTCAGCCTGACCCTCTGACAGTACAGCTCTGCTCTCCCTCAGCACTGACCCTCTGACAGTACAGCTCTGCTCTCCCTCAGCACTGACCCTCTGACAGTACAGCTCTGCTCTCCCTCAGCACTGACCCTCTGACAGTACAGCTCTGCTCTCCCTCAGCACTGACCCTCTGACAGTACAGCTCTGCTCTCCCTCAGCCTGACCCTCTGACAGTACAGCTCTGCTCTCCCTCAGCACTGACCCTCTGACAGTACAGCTCTGCTCTCCCTCAGCACTGACCCTCTGACAGTACAGCTCTGCTCTCCCTCAGCACTGACCCTCTGACAGTACAGCTCTGCTCTCCCTCAGCCTGACCCTCTGACAGTACAGCTCTGCTCTCCCTCAGCACTGACCCTCTGACAGTACAGCTCTGCTCTCCTCAGCACTGACCCTCTGACAGTACAGCTCTGCTCTCCCTCAGCACTGACCCTCTGACAGTACAGCTCTGCTCTCCCTCAGCACTGACCCTCTGACAGTACAGCTCTGCTCTCCCTCAGCACTGACCCTCTGACAGTACAGCTCTGCTCTCCCTCAGCACTGACCCTCTGACAGTACAGCTCTGCTCTCCCTCAGCACTGACCCTCTGACAGTACAGCTCTGCTCTCCCTCAGCACTGACCCTCTGACAGTACAGCTCTGCTCTCCCTCAGCACTGACCCTCTGACAGTACAGCTCTGCTCTCCTCAGCACTGACCCTCTGACAGTACAGCTCTGCTCTCCCTCAGCCTGACCCTCTGACAGTACAGCTCTGCTCTCCCTCAGCACTGACCCTCTGACAGTACAGCTCTGCTCTCCCTCAGCACTGACCCTCTGACAGTACAGCTCTGCTCTCCTCAGCACTGACCCTCTGACAGTACAGCTCTGCTCTCCCTCAGCACTGACCCTCTGACAGTACAGCTCTGCTCTCCCTCAGCACTGACCCTCTGACAGTACAGCTCTGCTCTCCCTCAGCACTGACCCTCTGACAGTACAGCTCTGCTCTCCCTCAGCACTGACCCTCTGACAGTACAGCTCTGCTCTCCCTCAGCACTGACCCTCTGACAGTACAGCTCTGCTCTCCCTCAGCACTGACCCTCTGACAGTACAGCTCTGCTCTCCCTCAGCACTGACCTCTGACAGTACAGCTCTGCTCTCCCTCAGCACTGACCCTCTGACAGTACAGCTCTGCTCTCCCTCAGCACTGACCCTCTGACAGTACAGCTCTGCTCTCCCTCACCACTGACCCTCTGACAGTACAGCTCTGCTCTCCCTCAGCACTGACCCTCTGACAGTACAGCTCTGCTCTCCCTCAGCACTGACCCTCTGACAGTACAGCTCTGCTCTCCCTCAGCACTGACCTCTGACAGTACAGCTCTGCTCTCCCTCAGCCTGACCCTCTGACAGTACAGCTCTGCTCTCCCTCAGCACTGACCCTCTGACAGTACAGCTCTGCTCTCCCTCAGCACTGACCCTCTGACAGTACAGCTCTGCTCTCCCTCAGCACTGACCCTCTGACAGTACAGCTCTGCTCTCCCTCAGCACTGACCCTCTGACAGTACAGCTCTGCTCTCCCTCAGCACTGACCCTCTGACAGTACAGCTCTGCTCTCCCTCAGCACTGACCCTCTGACAGTACAGCTCTGCTCTCCCTCAGCACTGACCCTCTGACAGTACAGCTCTGCTCTCCCTCAGCACTGACCCTCTGACAGTACAGCTCTGCTCTCCCTCAGCACTGACCTCTGACAGTACAGCTCTGCTCTCCCTCAGCACTGACCTCTGACAGTACAGCTCTGCTCTCCCTCAGCCTGACCCTCTGACAGTACAGCTCTGCTCTCCCTCAGCACTGACCCTCTGACAGTACAGCTCTGCTCTCCTCAGCACTGACCCTCTGACAGTACAGCTCTGCTCTCCCTCAGCCTGACCCTCTGACAGTACAGCTCTGCTCTCCCTCAGCACTGACCCTCTGACAGTACAGCTCTGCTCTCCCTCAGCACTGACCCTCTGACAGTACAGCTCTGCTCTCCCTCAGCACTGACCCTCTGACAGTACAGCTCTGCTCTCCCTCAGCACTGACCCTCTGACAGTACAGCTCTGCTCTCCCTCAGCCTGACCCTCTGACAGTACAGCTCTGCTCTCCCTCAGCACTGACCCTCTGACAGTACAGCTCTGCTCTCCCTCAGCACTGACCTCTGACAGTACAGCTCTGCTCTCCCTCAGCACTGACCCTCTGACAGTACAGCTCTGCTCTCCCTCAGCACTGACCCTCTGACAGTACAGCTCTGCTCTCCTCAGCACTGACCCTCTGACAGTACAGCTCTGCTCTCCCTCAGCACTGACCCTCTGACAGTACAGCTCTGCTCTCCCTCAGCACTGACCCTCTGACAGTACAGCTCTGCTCTCCCTCAGCACTGACCCTCTGACAGTACAGCTCTGCTCTCCTCAGCACTGACCCTCTGACAGTACAGCTCTGCTCTCCCTCAGCACTGACCCTCTGACAGTACAGCTCTGCTCTCCCTCAGCCTGACCCTCTGACAGTACAGCTCTGCTCTCCCTCAGCACTGACCCTCTGACAGTACAGCTCTGCTCTCCCTCAGCACTGACCCTCTGACAGTACAGCTCTGCTCTCCCTCAGCACTGACCCTCTGACAGTACAGCTCTGCTCTCCCTCAGCACTGACCCTCTGACAGTACAGCTCTGCTCTCCCTCAGCACTGACCCTCTGACAGTACAGCTCTGCTCTCCCTCAGCCTGACCCTCTGACAGTACAGCTCTGCTCTCCCTCAGCACTGACCCTCTGACAGTACAGCTCTGCTCTCCCTCAGCACTGACCCTCTGACAGTACAGCTCTGCTCTCCCTCAGCACTGACCCTCTGACAGTACAGCTCTGCTCTCCCTCAGCACTGACCCTCTGACAGTACAGCTCTGCTCTCCCTCAGCACTGACCCTCTGACAGTACAGCTCTGCTCTCCCTCAGCACTGACCCTCTGACAGTACAGCTCTGCTCTCCCTCAGCACTGACCCTCTGACAGTACAGCTCTGCTCTCCCTCAGCACTGACCCTCTGACAGTACAGCTCTGCTCTCCCTCAGCACTGACCCTCTGACAGTACAGCTCTGCTCTCCCTCAGCACTGACCCTCTGACAGTACAGCTCTGCTCTCCCTCAGCACTGACCCTCTGACAGTACAGCTCTGCTCTCCCTCAGCACTGACCCTCTGACAGTACAGCTCTGCTCTCCCTCAGCACTGACCCTCTGACAGTACAGCTCTGCTCTCCCTCAGCACTGACCCTCTGACAGTACAGCTCTGCTCTCCCTCACCACTGACCCTCTGACAGTACAGCTCTGCTCTCCCTCAGCCTGACCCTCTGACAGTACAGCTCTGCTCTCCCTCAGCACTGACCTCTGACAGTACAGCTCTGCTCTCCCTCAGCACTGACCCTCTGACAGTACAGCTCTGCTCTCCCTCAGCCTGACCCTCTGACAGTACAGCTCTGCTCTCCCTCAGCCTGACCCTCTGACAGTACAGCTCTGCTCTCCCTCAGCACTGACCCTCTGACAGTACAGCTCTGCTCTCCCTCAGCACTGACCCTCTGACAGTACAGCTCTGCTCTCCCTCAGCACTGACCCTCTGACAGTACAGCTCTGCTCCCCTCAGCACTGACCCTCTGACAGTACAGCTCTGCTCTCCCTCAGCACTGACCCTCTGACAGTACAGCTCTGCTCTCCCTCAGCACTGACCCTCTGACAGTACAGCTCTGCTCTCCCTCAGCACTGACCCTCTGACAGTACAGCTCTGCTCTCCCTCAGCCTGACCCTCTGACAGTACAGCTCTGCTCTCCCTCAGCACTGACCCTCTGACAGTACAGCTCTGCTCTCCCTCAGCACTGACCCTCTGACAGTACAGCTCTGCTCTCCCTCAGCACTGACCCTCTGACAGTACAGCTCTGCTCTCCCTCAGCACTGACCCTCTGACAGTACAGCTCTGCTCTCCCTCAGCACTGACCCTCTGACAGTACAGCTCTGCTCTCCCTCAGCACTGACCCTCTGACAGTACAGCTCTGCTCTCCCTCAGCACTGACCCTCTGACAGTACAGCTCTGCTCTCCCTCAGCCTGACCCTCTGACAGTACAGCTCTGCTCTCCTCAGCACTGACCCTCTGACAGTACAGCTCTGCTCTCCCTCAGCACTGACCCTCTGACAGTACAGCTCTGCTCTCCCTCAGCACTGACCCTCTGACAGTACAGCTCTGCTCTCCCTCAGCACTGACCCTCTGACAGTACAGCTCTGCTCTCCCTCAGCACTGACCCTCTGACAGTACAGCTCTGCTCTCCCTCAGCACTGACCCTCTGACAGTACAGCTCTGCTCTCCCTCAGCACTGACCCTCTGACAGTACAGCTCTGCTCTCCCTCAGCACTGACCCTCTGACAGTACAGCTCTGCTCTCCCTCAGCACTGACCCTCTGACAGTACAGCTCTGCTCTCCCTCAGCACTGACCCTCTGACAGTACAGCTCTGCTCTCCCTCAGCACTGACCCTCTGACAGTACAGCTCTGCTCTCCCTCAGCACTGACCCTCTGACAGTACAGCTCTGCTCTCCCTCAGCACTGACCCTCTGACAGTACAGCTCTGCTCTCCCTCAGCACTGACCCTCTGACAGTACAGCTCTGCTCTCCCTCAGCACTGACCCTCTGACAGTACAGCTCTGCTCTCCCTCAGCACTGACCCTCTGACAGTACAGCTCTGCTCTCCCTCAGCACTGACCCTCTGACAGTACAGCTCTGCTCTCCCTCAGCACTGACCCTCTGACAGTACAGCTCTGCTCTCCCTCAGCACTGACCCTCTGACAGTACAGCTCTGCTCTCCCTCAGCACTGACCCTCTGACAGTACAGCTCTGCTCTCCCTCAGCACTGACCCTCTGACAGTACAGCTCTGCTCTCCCTCAGCACTGACCCTCTGACAGTACAGCTCTGCTCTCCCTCAGCACTGACCCTCTGACAGTACAGCTCTGCTCTCCCTCAGCACTGACCCTCTGACAGTACAGCTCTGCTCTCCCTCAGCACTGACCCTCTGACAGTACAGCTCTGCTCTCCCTCAGCACTGACCCTCTGACAGTACAGCTCTGCTCTCCCTCAGCACTGACCCTCTGACAGTACAGCTCTGCTCTCCCTCAGCACTGACCTCTGACAGTACAGCTCTGCTCTCCCTCAGCACTGACCCTCTGACAGTACAGCTCTGCTCTCCCTCAGCACTGACCCTCTGACAGTACAGCTCTGCTCTCCCTCAGCACTGACCCTCTGACAGTACAGCTCTGCTCTCCCTCAGCACTGACCCTCTGACAGTACAGCTCTGCTCTCCCTCAGCACTGACCCTCTGACAGTACAGCTCTGCTCTCCCTCAGCACTGACCCTCTGACAGTACAGCTCTGCTCTCCTCAGCACTGACCCTCTGACAGTACAGCTCTGCTCTCCCTCAGCACTGACCCTCTGACAGTACAGCTCTGCTCTCCCTCAGCACTGACCTCTGACAGTACAGCTCTGCTCTCCCTCAGCACTGACCTCTGACAGTACAGCTCTGCTCTCCCTCAGCACTGACCCTCTGACAGTACAGCTCTGCTCTCCCTCAGCACTGACCCTCTGACAGTACAGCTCTGCTCTCCCTCAGCACTGACCCTCTGACAGTACAGCTCTGCTCTCCCTCAGCACTGACCCTCTGACAGTACAGCTCTGCTCTCCCTCAGCACTGACCCTCTGACAGTACAGCTCTGCTCTCCCTCAGCACTGACCCTCTGACAGTACAGCTCTGCTCTCCCTCAGCACTGACCCTCTGACAGTACAGCTCTGCTCTCCCTCAGCCTGACCCTCTGACAGTACAGCTCTGCTCTCCCTCAGCACTGACCCTCTGACAGTACAGCTCTGCTCTCCCTCAGCACTGACCCTCTGACAGTACAGCTCTGCTCTCCCTCAGCACTGACCCTCTGACAGTACAGCTCTGCTCTCCCTCAGCACTGACCCTCTGACAGTACAGCTCTGCTCTCCCTCAGCACTGACCCTCTGACAGTACAGCTCTGCTCTCCCTCAGCACTGACCCTCTGACAGTACAGCTCTGCTCTCCCTCAGCACTGACCCTCTGACAGTACAGCTCTGCTCTCCCTCAGCACTGACCCTCTGACAGTACAGCTCTGCTCTCCCTCAGCACTGACCCTCTGACAGTACAGCTCTGCTCTCCCTCAGCACTGACCCTCTGACAGTACAGCTCTGCTCTCCCTCAGCACTGACCCTCTGACAGTACAGCTCTGCTCTCCCTCAGCACTGACCCTCTGACAGTACAGCTCTGCTCTCCCTCAGCACTGACCCTCTGACAGTACAGCTCTGCTCTCCCTCAGCACTGACCCTCTGACAGTACAGCTCTGCTCTCCCTCAGCACTGACCCTCTGACAGTACAGCTCTGCTCTCCCTCAGCACTGACCCTCTGACAGTACAGCTCTGCTCTCCCTCAGCACTGACCCTCTGACAGTACAGCTCTGCTCTCCCTCAGCACTGACCCTCTGACAGTACAGCTCTGCTCTCCCTCAGCACTGACCCTCTGACAGTACAGCTCTGCTCTCCCTCAGCACTGACCTCTGACAGTACAGCTCTGCTCTCCCTCAGCACTGACCCTCTGACAGTACAGCTCTGCTCTCCCTCAGCACTGACCCTCTGACAGTACAGCTCTGCTCTCCCTCAGCCTGACCCTCTGACAGTACAGCTCTGCTCTCCCTCAGCACTGACCCTCTGACAGTACAGCTCTGCTCTCCCTCAGCACTGACCCTCTGACAGTACAGCTCTGCTCTCCCTCAGCACTGACCCTCTGACAGTACAGCTCTGCTCTCCCTCAGCACTGACCCTCTGACAGTACAGCTCTGCTCTCCCTCAGCACTGACCTCTGACAGTACAGCTCTGCTCTCCCTCAGCACTGACCCTCTGACAGTACAGCTCTGCTCTCCCTCAGCACTGACCCTCTGACAGTACAGCTCTGCTCTCCCTCAGCACTGACCCTCTGACAGTACAGCTCTGCTCTCCCTCAGCACTGACCCTCTGACAGTACAGCTCTGCTCTCCCTCAGCACTGACCCTCTGACAGTACAGCTCTGCTCTCCCTCAGCACTGACCCTCTGACAGTACAGCTCTGCTCTCCCTCAGCACTGACCCTCTGACAGTACAGCTCTGCTCTCCCTCAGCACTGACCCTCTGACAGTACAGCTCTGCTCTCCCTCAGCACTGACCCTCTGACAGTACAGCTCTGCTCTCCCTCAGCACTGACCCTCTGACAGTACAGCTCTGCTCTCCCTCAGCACTGACCCTCTGACAGTACAGCTCTGCTCTCCCTCAGCACTGACCCTCTGACAGTACAGCTCTGCTCTCCCTCAGCACTGACCCTCTGACAGTACAGCTCTGCTCTCCCTCAGCACTGACCCTCTGACAGTACAGCTCTGCTCTCCCTCAGCACTGACCCTCTGACAGTACAGCTCTGCTCTCCCTCAGCACTGACCCTCTGACAGTACAGCTCTGCTCTCCCTCAGCACTGACCCTCTGACAGTACAGCTCTGCTCTCCCTCAGCACTGACCCTCTGACAGTACAGCTCTGCTCTCCCTCAGCACTGACCCTCTGACAGTACAGCTCTGCTCTCCCTCAGCACTGACCCTCTGACAGTACAGCTCTGCTCTCCCTCAGCACTGACCCTCTGACAGTACAGCTCTGCTCTCCCTCAGCACTGACCCTCTGACAGTACAGCTCTGCTCTCCCTCAGCCTGACCCTCTGACAGTACAGCTCTGCTCTCCCTCAGCACTGACCCTCTGACAGTACAGCTCTGCTCTCCCTCAGCACTGACCCTCTGACAGTACAGCTCTGCTCTCCCTCAGCACTGACCCTCTGACAGTACAGCTCTGCTCTCCCTCAGCACTGACCCTCTGACAGTACAGCTCTGCTCTCCCTCAGCACTGACCCTCTGACAGTACAGCTCTGCTCTCCCTCAGCACTGACCCTCTGACAGTACAGCTCTGCTCTCCCTCAGCACTGACCCTCTGACAGTACAGCTCTGCTCTCCCTCAGCACTGACCCTCTGACAGTACAGCTCTGCTCTCCCTCAGCACTGACCCTCTGACAGTACAGCTCTGCTCTCCCTCAGCACTGACCCTCTGACAGTACAGCTCTGCTCTCCTCAGCACTGACCCTCTGACAGTACAGCTCTGCTCTCCCTCAGCACTGACCTCTGACAGTACAGCTCTGCTCTCCCTCAGCACTGACCCTCTGACAGTACAGCTCTGCTCTCCCTCAGCACTGACCCTCTGACAGTACAGCTCTGCTCTCCCTCAGCACTGACCCTCTGACAGTACAGCTCTGCTCTCCCTCAGCACTGACCCTCTGACAGTACAGCTCTGCTCTCCCTCAGCACTGACCCTCTGACAGTACAGCTCTGCTCTCCCTCAGCACTGACCCTCTGACAGTACAGCTCTGCTCTCCCTCAGCACTGACCCTCTGACAGTACAGCTCTGCTCTCCCTCAGCACTGACCCTCTGACAGTACAGCTCTGCTCTCCCTCAGCACTGACCCTCTGACAGTACAGCTCTGCTCTCCTCAGCACTGACCCTCTGACAGTACAGCTCTGCTCTCCCTCAGCACTGACCCTCTGACAGTACAGCTCTGCTCTCCCTCAGCACTGACCCTCTGACAGTACAGCTCTGCTCTCCTCAGCACTGACCCTCTGACAGTACAGCTCTGCTCTCCCTCAGCACTGACCCTCTGACAGTACAGCTCTGCTCTCCTCAGCACTGACCCTCTGACAGTACAGCTCTGCTCTCCCTCAGCCTGACCCTCTGACAGTACAGCTCTGCTCTCCCTCAGCACTGACCCTCTGACAGTACAGCTCTGCTCTCCCTCAGC
Source organism: Hemiscyllium ocellatum (assembly GCF_020745735.1). Classification (NCBI taxonomy): domain Eukaryota; kingdom Metazoa; phylum Chordata; class Chondrichthyes; order Orectolobiformes; family Hemiscylliidae; genus Hemiscyllium; species Hemiscyllium ocellatum. The sequence goes on along the minus strand of NC_083444.1, from coordinate 3,242,297 downwards.
CTGACCCTCTGACAGTACAGCTCTGCTCTCCCTCAGCACTGACCTCTGACAGTACAGCTCTGCTCTCCCTCAGCACTGACCCTCTGACAGTACAGCTCTGCTCTCCCTCAGCACTGACCCTCTGACAGTACAGCTCTGCTCTCCCTCAGCACTGACCCTCTGACAGTACAGCTCTGCTCTCCCTCAGCACTGACCCTCTGACAGTACAGCTCTGCTCTCCCTCAGCACTGACCCTCTGACAGTACAGCTCTGCTCTCCCTCAGCACTGACCTCTGACAGTACAGCTCTGCTCTCCCTCAGCACTGACCCTCTGACAGTACAGCTCTGCTCTCCCTCAGCACTGACCCTCTGACAGTACAGCTCTGCTCTCCCTCAGCACTGACCCTCTGACAGTACAGCTCTGCTCTCCCTCAGCACTGACCCTCTGACAGTACAGCTCTGCTCTCCCTCAGCACTGACCCTCTGACAGTACAGCTCTGCTCTCCCTCAGCACTGACCCTCTGACAGTACAGCTCTGCTCTCCCTCAGCACTGACCCTCTGACAGTACAGCTCTGCTCTCCCTCAGCACTGACCCTCTGACAGTACAGCTCTGCTCTCCCTCAGCACTGACCCTCTGACAGTACAGCTCTGCTCTCCCTCAGCACTGACCCTCTGACAGTACAGCTCTGCTCTCCCTCAGCACTGACCCTCTGACAGTACAGCTCTGCTCTCCCTCAGCACTGACCCTCTGACAGTACAGCTCTGCTCTCCCTCAGCACTGACCCTCTGACAGTACAGCTCTGCTCTCCCTCAGCACTGACCCTCTGACAGTACAGCTCTGCTCTCCCTCAGCACTGACCCTCTGACAGTACAGCTCTGCTCTCCCTCAGCACTGACCCTCTGACAGTACAGCTCTGCTCTCCCTCAGCACTGACCCTCTGACAGTACAGCTCTGCTCTCCCTCAGCACTGACCCTCTGACAGTACAGCTCTGCTCTCCCTCAGCACTGACCCTCTGACAGTACAGCTCTGCTCTCCCTCAGCACTGACCCTCTGACAGTACAGCTCTGCTCTCCCTCAGCACTGACCCTCTGACAGTACAGCTCTGCTCTCCCTCAGCACTGACCCTCTGACAGTACAGCTCTGCTCTCCCTCAGCACTGACCCTCTGACAGTACAGCTCTGCTCTCCCTCAGCACTGACCCTCTGACAGTACAGCTCTGCTCTCCCTCAGCACTGACCCTCTGACAGTACAGCTCTGCTCTCCCTCAGCACTGACCCTCTGACAGTACAGCTCTGCTCTCCCTCAGCACTGACCCTCTGACAGTACAGCTCTGCTCTCCCTCAGCACTGACCCTCTGACAGTACAGCTCTGCTCTCCCTCAGCACTGACCCTCTGACAGTACAGCTCTGCTCTCCCTCAGCACTGACCCTCTGACAGTACAGCTCTGCTCTCCCTCAGCACTGACCCTCTGACAGTACAGCTCTGCTCTCCCTCAGCACTGACCCTCTGACAGTACAGCTCTGCTCTCCCTCAGCACTGACCCTCTGACAGTACAGCTCTGCTCTCCCTCAGCACTGACCCTCTGACAGTACAGCTCTGCTCTCCCTCAGCACTGACCCTCTGACAGTACAGCTCTGCTCTCCCTCAGCACTGACCCTCTGACAGTACAGCTCTGCTCTCCCTCAGCACTGACCCTCTGACAGTACAGCTCTGCTCTCCCTCAGCACTGACCCTCTGACAGTACAGCTCTGCTCTCCCTCAGCACTGACCCTCTGACAGTACAGCTCTGCTCTCCCTCAGCACTGACCCTCTGACAGTACAGCTCTGCTCTCCCTCAGCACTGACCCTCTGACAGTACAGCTCTGCTCTCCCTCAGCACTGACCCTCTGACAGTACAGCTCTGCTCTCCCTCAGCACTGACCCTCTGACAGTACAGCTCTGCTCTCCCTCAGCACTGACCCTCTGACAGTACAGCTCTGCTCTCCCTCAGCACTGACCCTCTGACAGTACAGCTCTGCTCTCCCTCAGCCTGACCCTCTGACAGTACAGCTCTGCTCTCCCTCAGCACTGACCCTCTGACAGTACAGCTCTGCTCTCCCTCAGCACTGACCCTCTGACAGTACAGCTCTGCTCTCCCTCAGCACTGACCCTCTGACAGTACAGCTCTGCTCTCCCTCAGCACTGACCCTCTGACAGTACAGCTCTGCTCTCCCTCAGCACTGACCCTCTGACAGTACAGCTCTGCTCTCCCTCAGCACTGACCCTCTGACAGTACAGCTCTGCTCTCCCTCAGCACTGACCCTCTGACAGTACAGCTCTGCTCTCCCTCAGCACTGACCCTCTGACAGTACAGCTCTGCTCTCCCTCAGCACTGACCTCTGACAGTACAGCTCTGCTCTCCCTCAGCACTGACCCTCTGACAGTACAGCTCTGCTCTCCCTCAGCACTGACCCTCTGACAGTACAGCTCTGCTCTCCCTCAGCACTGACCCTCTGACAGTACAGCTCTGCTCTCCCTCAGCACTGACCCTCTGACAGTACAGCTCTGCTCTCCCTCAGCCTGACCCTCTGACAGTACAGCTCTGCTCTCCCTCAGCACTGACCCTCTGACAGTACAGCTCTGCTCTCCCTCAGCACTGACCCTCTGACAGTACAGCTCTGCTCTCCCTCAGCACTGACCCTCTGACAGTACAGCTCTGCTCTCCCTCAGCACTGACCCTCTGACAGTACAGCTCTGCTCTCCCTCAGCCTGACCCTCTGACAGTACAGCTCTGCTCTCCCTCAGCACTGACCCTCTGACAGTACAGCTCTGCTCTCCCTCAGCACTGACCCTCTGACAGTACAGCTCTGCTCTCCCTCAGCACTGACCCTCTGACAGTACAGCTCTGCTCTCCCTCAGCACTGACCCTCTGACAGTACAGCTCTGCTCTCCCTCAGCCTGACCCTCTGACAGTACAGCTCTGCTCTCCCTCAGCACTGACCCTCTGACAGTACAGCTCTGCTCTCCCTCAGCACTGACCCTCTGACAGTACAGCTCTGCTCTCCCTCAGCACTGACCCTCTGACAGTACAGCTCTGCTCTCCCTCAGCACTGACCCTCTGACAGTACAGCTCTGCTCTCCCTCAGCACTGACCCTCTGACAGTACAGCTCTGCTCTCCCTCAGCACTGACCCTCTGACAGTACAGCTCTGCTCTCCCTCAGCACTGACCCTCTGACAGTACAGCTCTGCTCTCCCTCAGCACTGACCCTCTGACAGTACAGCTCTGCTCTCCCTCAGCACTGACCCTCTGACAGTACAGCTCTGCTCTCCCTCAGCACTGACCCTCTGACAGTACAGCTCTGCTCTCCCTCAGCACTGACCCTCTGACAGTACAGCTCTGCTCTCCCTCAGCACTGACCCTCTGACAGTACAGCTCTGCTCTCCCTCAGCACTGACCCTCTGACAGTACAGCTCTGCTCTCCCTCAGCACTGACCCTCTGACAGTACAGCTCTGCTCTCCCTCAGCACTGACCCTCTGACAGTACAGCTCTGCTCTCCCTCAGCACTGACCCTCTGACAGTACAGCTCTGCTCTCCCTCAGCACTGACCCTCTGACAGTACAGCTCTGCTCTCCCTCAGCACTGACCCTCTGACAGTACAGCTCTGCTCTCCTCAGCACTGACCCTCTGACAGTACAGCTCTGCTCTCCCTCAGCACTGACCCTCTGACAGTACAGCTCTGCTCTCCCTCAGCACTGACCCTCTGACAGTACAGCTCTGCTCTCCCTCAGCACTGACCCTCTGACAGTACAGCTCTGCTCTCCCTCAGCACTGACCCTCTGACAGTACAGCTCTGCTCTCCCTCAGCACTGACCCTCTGACAGTACAGCTCTGCTCTCCCTCAGCACTGACCCTCTGACAGTACAGCTCTGCTCTCCCTCAGCACTGACCCTCTGACAGTACAGCTCTGCTCTCCCTCAGCACTGACCCTCTGACAGTACAGCTCTGCTCTCCCTCAGCACTGACCCTCTGACAGTACAGCTCTGCTCTCCCTCAGCACTGACCCTCTGACAGTACAGCTCTGCTCTCCCTCAGCCTGACCCTCTGACAGTACAGCTCTGCTCTCCCTCAGCACTGACCCTCTGACAGTACAGCTCTGCTCTCCCTCAGCACTGACCCTCTGACAGTACAGCTCTGCTCTCCCTCAGCACTGACCCTCTGACAGTACAGCTCTGCTCTCCCTCAGCCTGACCCTCTGACAGTACAGCTCTGCTCTCCCTCAGCACTGACCCTCTGACAGTACAGCTCTGCTCTCCCTCAGCACTGACCCTCTGACAGTACAGCTCTGCTCTCCCTCAGCACTGACCCTCTGACAGTACAGCTCTGCTCTCCCTCAGCACTGACCCTCTGACAGTACAGCTCTGCTCTCCCTCAGCACTGACCCTCTGACAGTACAGCTCTGCTCTCCCTCAGCACTGACCCTCTGACAGTACAGCTCTGCTCTCCCTCAGCACTGACCCTCTGACAGTACAGCTCTGCTCTCCCTCAGCACTGACCCTCTGACAGTACAGCTCTGCTCTCCCTCAGCACTGACCCTCTGACAGTACAGCTCTGCTCTCCCTCAGCACTGACCCTCTGACAGTACAGCTCTGCTCTCCCTCAGCACTGACCCTCTGACAGTACAGCTCTGCTCTCCCTCAGCACTGACCTCTGACAGTACAGCTCTGCTCTCCCTCAGCCTGACCCTCTGACAGTACAGCTCTGCTCTCCCTCAGCACTGACCCTCTGACAGTACAGCTCTGCTCTCCCTCAGCCTGACCCTCTGACAGTACAGCTCTGCTCTCCCTCAGCACTGACCCTCTGACAGTACAGCTCTGCTCTCCCTCAGCCTGACCCTCTGACAGTACAGCTCTGCTCTCCCTCAGCACTGACCCTCTGACAGTACAGCTCTGCTCTCCCTCAGCACTGACCCTCTGACAGTACAGCTCTGCTCTCCCTCAGCACTGACCCTCTGACAGTACAGCTCTGCTCTCCCTCAGCACTGACCCTCTGACAGTACAGCTCTGCTCTCCCTCAGCACTGACCCTCTGACAGTACAGCTCTGCTCTCCCTCAGCACTGACCCTCTGACAGTACAGCTCTGCTCTCCCTCAGCCTGACCCTCTGACAGTACAGCTCTGCTCTCCCTCAGCCTGACCCTCTGACAGTACAGCTCTGCTCTCCCTCAGCACTGACCCTCTGACAGTACAGCTCTGCTCTCCCTCAGCACTGACCCTCTGACAGTACAGCTCTGCTCTCCCTCAGCACTGACCCTCTGACAGTACAGCTCTGCTCTCCCTCAGCACTGACCCTCTGACAGTACAGCTCTGCTCTCCCTCAGCACTGACCCTCTGACAGTACAGCTCTGCTCTCCCTCAGCACTGACCCTCTGACAGTACAGCTCTGCTCTCCCTCAGCACTGACCCTCTGACAGTACAGCTCTGCTCTCCCTCAGCACTGACCCTCTGACAGTACAGCTCTGCTCTCCCTCAGCCTGACCCTCTGACAGTACAGCTCTGCTCTCCTCAGCACTGACCCTCTGACAGTACAGCTCTGCTCTCCCTCAGCACTGACCCTCTGACAGTACAGCTCTGCTCTCCCTCAGCACTGACCCTCTGACAGTACAGCTCTGCTCTCCCTCAGCACTGACCCTCTGACAGTACAGCTCTGCTCTCCCTCAGCACTGACCCTCTGACAGTACAGCTCTGCTCTCCCTCAGCACTGACCCTCTGACAGTACAGCTCTGCTCTCCCTCAGCACTGACCCTCTGACAGTACAGCTCTGCTCTCCCTCAGCCTGACCCTCTGACAGTACAGCTCTGCTCTCCCTCAGCACTGACCCTCTGACAGTACAGCTCTGCTCTCCCTCAGCACTGACCCTCTGACAGTACAGCTCTGCTCTCCCTCAGCCTGACCCTCTGACAGTACAGCTCTGCTCTCCCTCAGCACTGACCCTCTGACAGTACAGCTCTGCTCTCCCTCAGCACTGACCCTCTGACAGTACAGCTCTGCTCTCCCTCAGCACTGACCCTCTGACAGTACAGCTCTGCTCTCCCTCAGCACTGACCCTCTGACAGTACAGCTCTGCTCTCCCTCAGCCTGACCCTCTGACAGTACAGCTCTGCTCTCCCTCAGCACTGACCCTCTGACAGTACAGCTCTGCTCTCCCTCAGCACTGACCCTCTGACAGTACAGCTCTGCTCTCCCTCAGCACTGACCCTCTGACAGTACAGCTCTGCTCTCCCTCAGCACTGACCCTCTGACAGTACAGCTCTGCTCTCCCTCAGCACTGACCCTCTGACAGTACAGCTCTGCTCTCCCTCAGCACTGACCCTCTGACAGTACAGCTCTGCTCTCCCTCAGCACTGACCCTCTGACAGTACAGCTCTGCTCTCCCTCAGCACTGACCCTCTGACAGTACAGCTCTGCTCTCCCTCAGCACTGACCCTCTGACAGTACAGCTCTGCTCTCCCTCAGCACTGACCCTCTGACAGTACAGCTCTGCTCTCCCTCAGCACTGACCCTCTGACAGTACAGCTCTGCTCTCCCTCAGCACTGACCCTCTGACAGTACAGCTCTGCTCTCCCTCAGCACTGACCCTCTGACAGTACAGCTCTGCTCTCCCTCAGCCTGACCCTCTGACAGTACAGCTCTGCTCTCCCTCAGCACTGACCCTCTGACAGTACAGCTCTGCTCTCCCTCAGCACTGACCCTCTGACAGTACAGCTCTGCTCTCCCTCAGCACTGACCCTCTGACAGTACAGCTCTGCTCACCCTCAGCACTGACCCTCTGACAGTACAGCTCTGCTCTCCCTCAGCACTGACCCTCTGACAGTACAGCTCTGCTCTCCCTCAGCACTGACCCTCTGACAGTACAGCTCTGCTCTCCCTCAGTCCTGACCCTCTGACAGTACAGCTCTGCTCTCCCTCAGCACTGACCCTCTGACAGTACAGCTCTGCTCTCCCTCAGCACTGACCCTCTGACAGTACAGCTCTGCTCTCCCTCAGCACTGACCCTCTGACAGTACAGCTCTGCTCTCCCTCAGCACTGACCCTCTGACAGTACAGCTCTGCTCTCCCTCAGCACTGACCCTCTGACAGTACAGCTCTGCTCTCCCTCAGCACTGACCCTCTGACAGTACAGCTCTGCTCTCCCTCAGCACTGACCCTCTGACAGTACAGCTCTGCTCTCCCTCAGCACTGACCCTCTGACAGTACAGCTCTGCTCTCCCTCAGCACTGACCCTCTGACAGTACAGCTCTGCTCTCCCTCAGCACTGACCCTCTGACAGTACAGCTCTGCTCTCCCTCAGCACTGACCCTCTGACAGTACAGCTCTGCTCTCCCTCAGCACTGACCCTCTGACAGTACAGCTCTGCTCTCCCTCAGCACTGACCCTCTGACAGTACAGCTCTGCTCTCCCTCAGCACTGACCCTCTGACAGTACAGCTCTGCTCTCCCTCAGCACTGACCCTCTGACAGTACAGCTCTGCTCTCCCTCAGCACTGACCCTCTGACAGTACAGCTCTGCTCTCCCTCAGCACTGACCCTCTGACAGTACAGCTCTGCTCTCCCTCAGCACTGACCCTCTGACAGTACAGCTCTGCTCTCCCTCAGCACTGACCCTCTGACAGTACAGCTCTGCTCTCCCTCAGCACTGACCCTCTGACAGTACAGCTCTGCTCTCCCTCAGCACTGACCCTCTGACAGTACAGCTCTGCTCTCCCTCAGCACTGACCCTCTGACAGTACAGCTCTGCTCTCCCTCAGCACTGACCCTCTGACAGTACAGCTCTGCTCTCCCTCAGCACTGACCCTCTGACAGTACAGCTCTGCTCTCCCTCAGCACTGACCCTCTGACAGTACAGCTCTGCTCTCCCTCAGTCCTGACCCTCTGACAGTACAGCTCTGCTCTCCCTCAGCACTGACCCTCTGACAGTACAGCTCTGCTCTCCCTCAGCACTGACCCTCTGACAGTACAGCTCTGCTCTCCCTCAGCACTGACCCTCTGACAGTACAGCTCTGCTCTCCCTCAGTCCTGACCCTCTGACAGTACAGCTCTGCTCTCCCTCAGCACTGACCCTCTGACAGTACAGCTCTGCTCTCCCTCAGCACTGACCCTCTGACAGTACAGCTCTGCTCTCCCTCAGCACTGACCCTCTGACAGTACAGCTCTGCTCTCCCTCAGCCCTGACCCTCTGACAGTACAGCTCTGCTCTCCCTCAGCACTGACCCTCTGACAGTACAGCTCTGCTCTCCCTCAGCACTGACCCTCTGACAGTACAGCTCTGCTCTCCCTCAGCACTGACCCTCTGACAGTACAGCTCTGCTCTCCCTCAGCACTGACCCTCTGACAGTACAGCTCTGCTCTCCCTCAGCACTGACCCTCTGACAGTACAGCTCTGCTCTCCCTCAGCACTGACCCTCTGACAGTACAGCTCTGCTCTCCCTCAGCACTGACCCTCTGACAGTACAGCTCTGCTCTCCCTCAGCACTGACCCTCTGACAGTACAGCTCTGCTCTCCCTCAGCACTGACCCTCTGACAGTACAGCTCTGCTCTCCCTCAGTCCTGACCCTCTGACAGTACAGCTCTGCTCTCCCTCAGCACTGACCCTCTGACAGTACAGCTCTGCTCTCCCTCAGCACTGACCCTCTGACAGTACAGCTCTGCTCTCCCTCAGCACTGACCCTCTGACAGTACAGCTCTGCTCTCCCTCAGTCCTGACCCTCTGACAGTACAGCTCTGCTCTCCCTCAGCACTGACCCTCTGACAGTACAGCTCTGCTCTCCCTCAGCACTGACCCTCTGACAGTACAGCTCTGCTCTCCCTCAGCACTGACCCTCTGACAGTACAGCTCTGCTCTCCCTCAGCCTGACCCTCTGACAGTACAGCTCTGCTCTCCCTCAGCACTGACCCTCTGACAGTACAGCTCTGCTCTCCCTCAGTCCTGACCCTCTGACAGTACAGCTCTGCTCTCCCTCAGCACTGACCCTCTGACAGTACAGCTCTGCTCTCCCTCAGCACTGACCCTCTGACAGTACAGCTCTGCTCTCCCTCAGCACTGACCCTCTGACAGTACAGCTCTGCTCTCCCTCAGTCCTGACCCTCTGACAGTACAGCTCTGCTCTCCCTCAGCACTGACCCTCTGACAGTACAGCTCTGACCTCCCTCACCACTGACCCTCTGACAGTACAGCTCTGCTCTCCCTCAGCACTGACCCTCTGACAGTACAGCTCTGCTCTCCCTCAGCACTGACCCTCTGACAGTACAGCTCTGCTCTCCCTCAGCACTGACCCTCTGACAGTACAGCTCTGCTCTCCCTCAGCACTGACCCTCTGACAGTACAGCTCTGCTCTCCCTCAGCACTGACCCTCTGACAGTACAGCTCTGCTCTCCCTCAGCACTGACCCTCTGACAGTACAGCTCTGCTCTCCCTCAGCACTGACCCTCTGACAGTACAGCTCTGCTCTCCCTCAGCACTGACCCTCTGACAGTACAGCTCTGCTCTCCCTCAGCACTGACCCTCTGACAGTACAGCTCTGCTCTCCCTCAGCCTGACCCTCTGACAGTACAGCTCTGCTCTCCCTCAGCACTGACCCTCTGACAGTACAGCTCTGCTCTCCCTCAGCACTGACCCTCTGACAGTACAGCTCTGCTCTCCCTCAGCACTGACCCTCTGACAGTACAGCTCTGCTCTCCCTCAGCACTGACCCTCTGACAGTACAGCTCTGCTCTCCCTCAGCACTGACCCTCTGACAGTACAGCTCTGCTCTCCCTCAGTCCTGACCCTCTGACAGTACAGCTCTGCTCTCCCTCAGCACTGACCCTCTGACAGTACAGCTCTGCTCTCCCTCAGCACTGACCCTCTGACAGTACAGCTCTGCTCTCCCTCAGTCCTGACCCTCTGACAGTACAGCTCTGCTCTCCCTCAGCACTGACCCTCTGACAGTACAGCTCTGCTCTCCCTCAGCCCTGACCCTCTGACAGTACAGCTCTGCTCTCCCTCAGCACTGACCCTCTGACAGTACAGCTCTGCTCTCCCTCAGCCCTGACCCTCTGACAGTACAGCTCTGCTCTCCCTCAGCCTGACCCTCTGACAGTACAGCTCTGCTCTCCCTCAGTCCTGACCCTCTGACAGTACAGCTCTGCTCTCCCTCACCACTGACCCTCTGACAGTACAGCTCTGCTCTCCCTCACCACTGACCCTTTGACAGTACGGCTCTGCTCTCCCTCAGCACTGACCCTCTGACAGTACAGCTCTGCTCTCCCTCAGCACTGACCCTCTGACAGTACAGCTCTGCTCTCCCTCAGCACTGACCCTCTGAAAGTACACCTCTGCTCTCCCTGAGTCCTGACCCTCTGACAGTACAGCTCTGCTCTCCCACAGCACTGACCCTCTGACAGTACAGCTCTGCTCTCCCTCAGCACTGACCCTCTGACAGTACAGCTCTGCTCTCCCTCAGCACTGACCCTCTGACAGTACAGCTCTCCTCTCCCTCAGTCCTGACCGTCTGACAGTACAGCTCTGCTCTCCCTCAGCACTGACCCTCTGACAGTACAGCTCTGCTCTCCCTCAGCACTGACCCTCTGACAGTACAGCTCTGCTCTCCCTCAGCACTGACCCTCTGACAGTACAGCTCTGCTCTCCCTCAGTCCTGACCCTCTGACAGTACAGCTCTGCTCTCCCTCAGCAATGACCCTCTGACAGTACAGCTCTGCTCTCCCTCAGTCCTGACCCTCTGACAGTACAGCTCTGCTCTCCCTCACCACTGACCCTCTGACAGTACAGCTCTGCTCTTCCTCAGCACTGAACCTCTGACAGTACAGCTCTGCTCTCCCTCAGCACTGACCCTCTGACAGTACAGCTCTGCTCTCCCTCAGCACTGACCCTCTGACAGTACAGCTCTGCTCTCCCTCAGCACTGACCCTCTGAAAGTACAGCTCTGCTCTCCCTCAGCACTGGCCCTCTGAAAGTACAGCTCTCCTCTCCCTCAGTCCTGACCGTCTGACAGTACAGCTCTGCTCTCCCTCAGCACTGACCCTCTGACAGTACAGCTCTGCTCTCCCTCAGCAGTGACCCTCTGACAGTACAGCTCTGCTCTCCCTCAGCACTGACCCTCTGACAGTACAGCTCTGCTCTCCCTCAGTCCTGACCCTCTGACAGTACAGCTCTGCTCTCCCTCAGCACTGACCCTCTGACAGTACAGCTCTGCCCTCCCTCAGTCCTGATCCTGTGACAGCACAGCTCTGCTCTCCCTCAGCACTGACCCTCTGACATTACAGCTCTGCTCTCCCTCAGCACTGACCCTCTGACAGCACAGCTCTGCTCCCCCTCAGCACTGACCCTCTGAAAGTACAGCTCTGCTCTCCCTCAGTCCTGACCGTCTGACAGTACAGCTCTGCTCTCCCTCAGCAATGACCCTCTGACAGTACAGCTCTGACCTCCCTCACCACTGACCCTCTGACAGTACAGCTCTGCTCTCCCTCAGCAATGACCCTCTGACAGTACAGCTCTGCTCTCCCGCAGCAATGACCCTCTGACAGTACAGCTCTGCTCTCCCTCAGCACTGACCCTCTGACAGTACAGCTCTGCTCTCCCTCACCACTGACCCTCTGACAGTACAGCTCTGCTCTCCCTCAGCACTGACCCTCTGACAGTACAGCTCTGCTCTCCCTCAGCACTGACCCTCTGAAAGTACAGCTCTGCTCTCCCTCAGTACTGACCCTCTGACAGTACAGCCCTGCTCTCCCTCAGCACTGACCCTCTGAAAGTACAGCTCTGCTCTCCCTCAGCACTGACCCTCTGACAGTACACCTCTGCTCTCCCTGAGTCCTGACCCTCTGACAGTACAGCTCTGCTCTCCCTCAGCACTGACCCTCTGACAGTACAGCTCTGCTCTCCCTCAGCACTGACCCTCTGACAGTACAGCTCTGCTCTCCCTCAGCACTGACCCTCTGACAGTACAGCTCTGCTCTCCCTCAACACTGACCCTCTGACAGTACAGCTCTGCTCTCCCTCAGCACTGACCCTCTGACAGTACAGCTCTGCTCTCCCTCAGCACTGACCCTCTGACAGTACAGCTCTGCTCTCCCTCAGCACTGACCCTCTGACAGTACAGCTCTGCTCTCCCTCAGCACTGACCCTCTGACAGTACAGCTCTGCTCTCCCTCAGTCCTGACCCTCTGACAGTACAGCTCTGCTCTCCCGCAGCAATGACCCTGTGACAGGACAGCTGTGTTCTCCCTCAGCACTGACCCTCTGAAATTACAGCTCTGCTCTCCCTCAGCACTGACCCTCTGACAGTACAGCTCTGCTCTCCCTCAGCAATGACCGTCTGACAGTACAGCTCTGCTCTCCCTCAGTCCTGACCCTCTGACAGTACAGCTCTGCTCTCCCTCAGCCTGACCCTCTGACAGTACAGCTCTGCTCTCCCTCAGCACTGACCCTCTGACAGTACAGCTCTGCTCTCCCTCAGCACTGAACCTCTGACAGTACAGCTCTGCTCTCCCTCAGCACTGACCGTCTGAAAGTACACCTCTGCTCTCCCTCAGTCCTGACCGTCTGACAGTACAGCTCTGCTCTCCCTCAGCACTGACCCTCTGACAGTACAGCCCTGCTCCCCCTCAGCACTGACCCTCTGACAGTACAGCTCTGCTCTCCCTCAGCACTGATCCTCTGAAAGTACAGCTCTGCTCTCCCTGAGTCCTGACCGTCTGACAGTACAGCTCTGCTCTCCCTCAGCACTGACCCTCTGACAGTACAGCTCTGCTCCCCCTCAGCCCTGACCCTCTGACAGTACAGCTCTGCTCTCCCTCAGCACTGACCCTCTGACAGTACAGCTCTGCTCTCCCTCAGTCCTGACCCTCTGACAGTACAGCTCTGCTCTCCCTCAGCACTGACCCTCTGACAGTACAGCACTGCCCTCCCTCAGCCCTGACCCTCTGACAGTACAGCTCTGCTCTCCCTCAGCACTGACCGTCTGACAGTACAGCTCTGCTCCTCCTCAGCACTGACCCTCTGACAGTACAGCTCTGCCCTCCCTCAGCCCTGACCCTCTGACAGTACAGCTCTGCTCTCCCTCAGCACTGATCCTCTGACAGTACAGCTCTGCTCTCCCTCAGCACTGACCCTCTGAAAGTACAGCTCTGCTCTCCCTCAGTCCTGACCCTCTGACAGTACAGCTCTGCTCTCCCTCAGCATTGACCCTCTGACAGTACAGCTCTGCTCTCCCTCACCACTGACCGTCTGACAGTACAGCTCTGCTCCCCCTCAGCACTGACCCTCTGACAGTACAGCTCTGCCCTCCCTCAGTCCTGACCCTCTGACAGTACAGCTCTGCTCTCCCTCAGCACTGACCCCCTGACAGTTCCGCTCTGCTCTCCCTCAGCACTGACCGTCTGACAGTACAGATCTGTTCCCCCTCAGCACTGACCCTCTGACATTACAGCTCTGCTCTCCCTCAGTCCTGACCCTCTGACAGCACAGTTCTGCTCTCCTACATCAGTGACCCTCTGACAGTACAGCTCTGCTCCCCCTCACCACTGAACCTCTGACAGTACAGCTCTGCTCCCCCTCAGCACTGATCCTCTGACAGTACAGCTCTGCTCTCCCTCAGCACTGATCCTCTGACATTACAGCTCTGCTCTCCCTCAGCACTGACCCTCTGACAGTACAGCTCTGCTCTCCCTCAGTCCTGACCCTCTGACATTACAGCTCTGCTCTCCCTCACCACTGACCCTCTGACAGTACAGCTCTGATCTCCCTCACCACTGACCCTTTGACAGTACAGCTCTGCTCTCCCTCAGCACTGATCCTCTGACAGTACAGCTCTGCTCTCCCTCAGTCCTGGCCCTCTGACAGTACAGCTCTGCTCTCCCTCAGCAATGACCCTCTGACAGTACAGCTCTGCTCTCCCTCAGTCCTGACCCTCTGACATTACAGCTCTGCTCTCCCTCAGCACTGAACCTCTGACATTACAGCTCGGCTCTCCCTCAGTCCTGACCCTCTGACAGTACAGCTCTGCTCTCCCTCAGCAATGACCCTCTGAAAGTACAGCTCTGCTCTCCCTCAGCCCTGACCCTCTGACAGTACAGCTCTGCTCTCCCTCACTCCTGACCCTCTGACAGTACAGCTCTGCTCTCCCTCAGCACTGACCCTCTGACAGTACAGCTCTGCTCTCCCTCAGTCCTGGTCCTCTGACAGTACAGCTCTGCTCTCCCACAGCACTGACCCTCTGATCGTACAGCACGGCCCTCCCTCAGCACTGACCCCCTGACAGTACAGCTCTGCTCTCCCTCAGTCCTGAACCTCTGACAGTACAGCTCTGCTCTCCCTCAGCACTGACCCTCTGACAGTACAGCTCTGCTCTCCCTCAGCACTGACCCTCTGAAAGTACACCTCTCCTCTCCCTGAGTCCTGACCGTCTGACAGTACCGCTCTGCTCTCCCTCAGCACTGATCCTCTGACAGTACAGCTCTGCTCTCCCTCTGCACTGACCCTCTGACAGTACAGCTCTGCTCTCCCTCAGCACTGACCCTCTGACATTACAGCTCGGCTCTCCCTCAGTCCTGACCCTCTGACATTACAGCTCTGCTCTCCCTCAGCAATGACCCTCTGACAGGACAGCTCTGTTCTCCCTCAGTCCTGACCCTCTGACAGTACAGCTCTGATCTCCCTCACCACTGACCCTCTGACAGTACGGCTCTGCTCTCCCTCAGCACTGACCCTCTGACAGTACAGCTCTGCTCTCCCTCAGTCCTGACCCTCTGACAGTACAGCTCTGCCCTCCCTCAGCACTGACCCTCTGACAGTACAGCTCTGCTCTCCCTCAGTCCTGACCCTCTGACAGTACAGCTCTGCTCTCCCACCGCAATGACCCTCTGACAGTACAGCTCTGCTCTCCCTCAGCACTGACCCTCTGACAGTACAGCTCTGATCTCCCTCTGCACTGACCCTCTGCCATTACAGCTCTGCTCTCCCTCAGTACTGACCCTCTGACAGTACAGCTCTGCTCCCCTCAGCACTGACCCTCTGAAAGTACACCTCTCCTCTCCCTGAGTCCTGACCGTCTGACAGTACAGCTCTGCTCTCCCTCAGCAATGACCCTCTGACAGTACAGCTCTGCTCTCCCGCAGCAATGACCCTCTGACAGTACAGCTCTGCTCTCCCTCAGCACTGACCCTCTGACAGTACAGCTCTGCTCTCCCTCAGCACTGACCCTCTGACAGTACAGCTCTGCTCTTCCTCAGCACTGACCCTCTGAAAGTACAGCTCTGCTCTCCCTCAGCACTGACCCTCTGAAAGTACAGCTCTACTCTCCCTGAGTCCTGACCGTCTGACAGTACAGCTCTGCTCTCCCTCAGCACTGACCCTCTGACAGTACAGCTCTGCTCCCCCTCAGCACTGACCCTCTGACAGTACAGCTCTGCTCTCCCTCAGCACTGACCCTCTGACAGTACAGCTCTGCTCTCCCTCAGCACTGACCCTCTGACAGTACAGCTCTGCTCTCCCTCAGCACTGACCCTCTGACAGTACCCCTCTGCTCTCCCTCAGCACTGATCCTCTGACAGTACAGCTCTGCTCTCCATCAGCACTGACCCTCTGACAGTACAGCTCTGTTCTCCCTCAGCACTGACCCTCTGACATTACAGCTCTGCTCTCCCTCAGCACTGACCCTCTGACAGTACAGCTCTGCTCTCCCTCAGCACTGACCCTCTGACAGTACAGCTCTGCTCTCCCTCAGCATTGACCCTCTGACAGAACAGCCCTGCTCTCCCTCAGCACTGACCCTCTGAAAGTACAGCTCTGCTCCCCCTCAGCACTGACCCTCTGACAGTACAGCTCTGCTCTCCCTCAGTACTGACCCTCTGAAAGTACAGCTCTCCTCTCCCTCAGTCCTGACCGTCTGACAGTACAGCTCTGCTCTCCCACAGCACTGACCCTCTGACAGTACAGCTCTGCTCCCCCTCACCACTGACCCTCTGACAGTACAGCTCTGACCTCCCTCACCACTGACCCTCTGACAGTACAGCTCTGTTCTCCCTCAGCACTGACCCCCTGACAGTTCAGCTCTGCTCTCCCTCAGCACTGACCGTCTGACAGTACACATCTGCTCCCCCTCAGCACTGACCCTCTGACATTACAGCTCTGCTCTCCCTCAGTCCTGATCCTCTGACAGCACAGTTCTGCTCTCCTACAGCAGTGACCCTCTGACAGTACAGCTCTGCTCCCCCTCACCACTGACCCTCTGACAGTACAGCTCTGCTCCCCCTCAGCACTGATCCTCTGACATTACAGATCTGCTCTCCCACAGCACTGACCCTCTGACAGTACAGCTCTGCTCTCCCTCAGTCCTGACCCTCTGACAGTACAGCTCTGCTCTCCCTCACCACTGACCGTCTGACAGTACAGCTCTGCTCTCCCTCACCACTGACCGTCTGACAGTACAGCTCTGCTCTCCTCAGCACTGACCCTCTGACAGTACAGCTCTGCTCTCCCACAGCAGTGACCCTCTGACAGTACAGCTCTGCTCCCCCTCACCACTGACCCTCTGACAGTACAGCTCTGCTCCCCTCAGCACTGATCCTCTGACATTACAGATCTGCTCTCCCACAGCACTGACCCTCGGACAGTACAGCTCTGCTCCCCTCAGCACTGATCCTCTGACATTACAGATCTGCTCTCCCACAGCACTGACCCTCTGACAGTACAGCTCTGCTCTCCCTCAGTCCTGACCCTCTGACAGTACAGCTCTGCTCTCCCTCACCACTGACCGTCTGACAGTACAGCTCTGCTCCTCCTCAGCACTGACCCTCTGACAGTACAGCTCTGCTCTCCCACAGCACTGAACCTCTGACAGTACAGCTCTGCTCTTCCTCAGCACTGTCCCTCTGACAGTACAGCTCTGCTCTCCCTCAGCACTGATCCTCTGACAGTGCAGCTCTGCTCTCCATCAGCAATGACCCTCTGACAGTACAGCTCTGCTCTCCCTCAGTCCTGACCCTCTGACAGTACAGCTCTGCTCTCCCTCAGCAATGACCCTCTGACAGTACAACTCTGCTCTCCCTCAGTCCTGACCCTCTGACAGTACAGCTCTGCTCTCCCTCAGCACTGAACCTCTGACAGTACAGCTCTGCTCTCCCTCAGCACTGACCCTCTGAAAGTACACCTCTACTCTCCCTCAGTCCTGACCGTCTGACAGTACAGCTCTGCTCTCCCTTAGCACTGACCGTCTGACAGTACAGATCTGCTCCCCCTCAGCACTGACCCTCTGACAGTACAGCTCTGCTCTCCCTCAGCACTGATCCTCTGACAGTACAGATCTGCTCCCCCTCACCACTTACCCTCTGACAGTACAGCTCTGCTCTCCCACAGCACTGACCCTCTGACAGTACAGATCTGCTCCCCCTCAGCACAGACCCTCTGACAGTACAGCTCTGCTCTCCCTCAGCACTGACCCTCTGAAAGTACACCTCTACTCTCCCTGAGTCCTGACCGTCTGACAGTACAGCTCTGCTCTCCCTTAGCACTGACCGTCTGACAGTACAGATCTTCTCCCCCTCAGCACTGACCCTCTGACAGTACAGATCTGCTCCCCCTCAGCACTGACCCTCTGACAGTACAGCTCTGCTCTACCTCAGCACTGACCGTCTGACAGTACAGCTCTGCTCCTCCTCAGCACTGACCCTCTGACAGTACAGCTCTGCTCTCCCTCAGCACTGACCCTCTGACAGTACAGCCCTGCTCTCCCTCAGCACTGACCCTCTGAAAGTACAGCTCTGCTCTCCCTCAGCACTGACCCTCTGAAAGTACACCTCTACTCTCCCTGAGTCCTGACCGTCTGACAGTACAGCTCTGCTCTCCCTTAGCACTGACCGTCTGACAGTACAGATCTGCTCCCCCTCAGCACTGACCCTCTGACAGTACAGCTCTGCTCTCCCTCAGCACTGACCCTCTGACAGTACAGCTCTGCTCTCCCTCAGCACTGACCCTCTGACAGCACAGCTCTGCTCTCCCTCAGCACTGACCCTCTGACAGTACCCCTCTGCTCTCCCTCAGCACTGACCCTCTGACAGTGCAGCTCTGCTCTCCATCAGCACTGACCCTGTGACAGGACAGCTGTGTTCTCCCTCAGCACTGACCCTCTGACATTACAGCTCTGCTCTCCCTCAGCACTGACCCTCTGACAGTACAGCTCTGCTCTCCCTCAGCACTGACCCTCTGACAGAACAGCCCTGCTCTCCCTCAGCACTGACCCTCTGAAAGTACAGCTCTGCTCCCCCTCAGCACTGGCCCTCAGAAAGTACAGCTCTGCTCTCCCTCAGTACTGACCCTCTGAAAGTACACCTCTCCTCTCCCTCAGTCCTGACCGTCTGGCAGTACAGCTCTGCTCTCCCACAGCACTGACCCTCTGACAGTACAGCTCTGCTCCCCCTCACCACTGACCCTCTGACAGTACAGCTCTGACCTCCCTCACCACTGACCCTCTGACAGTACAGCTCCGCTCTCCCTCAGCACTGAACCTCTGACAGTACCGCTCTGCTCTCCCTCAGCACTGACCCTCTGACAGTACCCCTCTGCTCTTCCTCAGCACTGTCCCTCTGACAGTACAGCTCTGCTCTCCCTCAGCACTGATCCTCTGACAGTGCAGCTCTGCTCTCCATCAGCAATGACTGTCTGACAGTACAACTCTGCTCTCCCTCAGTCCTGACCCTCTGACAGTACAGCTCTGCTCTCCCTCAGCAATGACCGTCTGACAGTACAACTCTGCTCTCCCTCAGTCCTGACCCTCTGACAGTACAGCTCTGCTCTCCCTCAGCACTGAACCTCTGACAGTACAGCTCTGCTCTCCCTCAGCACTGACCCTCTGAAAGTACACCTCTACTCTCCCTGAGTCCTGACCGTCTGACAGTACAGCTCTGCTCTCCCTTAGCACTGACCGTCTGACAGTACAGATCTGCTCCCCCTCAGCACTGACCCTCTGACAGTACAGCTCTGCTCTCCCTCAGCACTGATCCTCTGACAGTACAGATCTGCTCCCCCTCACCACTGACCCTCTGACAGTACAGCTCTGCTCTCCCTCAGCACTGATCCTCTGACAGTACAGATCTGCTCCCCCTCAGCACAGACCCTCTGACAGTACAGCTCTGCTCTCCCTCAGCACTGACCCTCTGAAAGTACACCTCTACTCTCCCTGAGTCCTGACCGTCTGACAGTACAGCTCTGCTCTCCCTTAGCACTGACCGTCTGACAGTACAGATCTTCTCCCCCTCAGCACTGACCCTCTGACAGTACAGATCTGCTCCCCCTCAGCACTGACCCTCTGACAGTACAGCTCTGCTCTACCTCAGCACTGACCGTCTGACAGAACAGCTCTGCTCCTCCTCAGCACTGACCCTCTGACAGTACAGCACTGCCCTCCCCCAGCCCTGACCCTCTGACAGTACGGCTCTGCTCTCCCTCAGCACTGATCCTCTGACAGTACAGCTGTGTTCTCCCTCAACACTGACCCTCTGACAGTACAGCTCTGCTCCCACTCAGCACTGACCCTCTGAAATTACAGCTGCGCTCTCCCTCAGCACTGAACCTCTGAAAGTACAGCTCTGCTCTCCCTCAGCACTGACCGTCTGACAGTACAGCTCTGCCCTCCCTCAGTCCTGACCCTCTGACAGTACAGCTCTGCTCCCCCTCAGCACTGACCCTCTGACAGTACAGCTCTGCTCTCCCTCAGCACTGACCCCCTGACAGTTCCGCTCTGCTCTCCCTCAGCACTGACCGTCTGACAGTACAGATCTGCTCCCCCTCAGCACTGACCCTCTGACATTACAGCTCTGCTCTCCCTCAGTCCTGATCCTCTGACAGCACAGTTCTGCTCTCCTACAGCAGTGACCCTCTGACAGTACAGCTCTGCTCCCCCTCACCACTGACCCTCTGACAGTACAGCTCTGCTCCCCTCAGCACTGATCCTCTGACATTACAGATCTGCTCTCCCACAGCACTGACCCTCGGACAGTACAGCTCTGCTCTCCCTCAGTCCTGACCCTCTGACAGTACAGCTCTGCTCTCCCTCACCACTGACCGTCTGACAGTACAGCTCTGCTCTCCCTCACCACTGACCGTCTGACAGTACAGCTCTGCTCCTCCTCCGCACTGACCCTCTGACAGTACAGCTCTGCTCTCCCACAGCACTGACCCTCTGACAGTACAGCTCTGCTCCCCCTCACCACTGACCCTCTGACAGTACAGCTCTGCTCCCCCTCAGCAGTGACCCTCTGACATTACAGATCTGCTCTCCCACAGCACTGACCCTCGGACAGTACAGCTCTGCTCTCCCACAGCACTGATCCTCTGACAGTACAGATCTGCTCCCCCTCAGCACTGACCCTCTGACAGTACAGCTCTGCTCTCCCTCAGCACTGACCCTCTGAAAGTACAGCTCTGCTCTCCCTCAGCCCTGACCGTCTGACAGTACAGCTCTGCTCTCCCTCAGCACTGACCGTCTGACAGTACAGCTCTTCTCCCCCTCAGCACTGACCCTCTGACAGTACAGCTCTGCTCCCCCTCAGCACTGACCCTCTGACAGTACAGCTCTGCTCTACCTCAGCACTGACCCTCTGACAGAACAGCTCTGCTCCTCCTCAGCACTGACCCTCTGACAGTACAGCTCTGCTCTCCCTCAGCACTGACCCTCTGACAGTACAGCCCTGCTCTCCCTCAGCACTGACCCTCTGAAAGTACAGCTCTGCTCTCCCTCAGCACTGACCCTCTGAAAGTACACCTCTACTCTCCCTGAGTCCTGACCGTCTGACAGTACAGCTCTGCTCTCCCTCAGCACTGACCGTCTGACAGTACAGATCTGCTCCCCCTCAGCACTGACCCTCTGACAGTACAGCTCTGCTCTCCCTCAGCACTGACCCTCTGACAGTACAGCTCTGCTCTCCCTCAGCACTGACCCTCTGACAGTACAGCTCTGCTCTCCCTCAGCACTGACCCTCTGACAGTACCCCTCTGCTCTCCCTCAGCACTGATCCTCTGACAGTGCAGCTCTGCTCTCCATCAGCACTGACCCTGTGACAGGACAGCTGTGTTCTCCCTCAGCACTGACCCTCTGACATTACAGCTCTGCTCTCCCTCAGCACTGACCCTCTGACAGTACAGCTCTGCTCTCCCTCAGCATTGACCCTCTGACAGAACAGCCCTGCTCTCCCTCAGCACTGACCCTCTGAAAGTACAGCTCTGCTCCCCCTCAGCACTGGCCCTCAGAAAGTACAGCTCTGCTCTCCCTCAGTACTGACCCTCTGAAAGTACACCTCTCCTCTCCCTCAGTCCTGACCGTCTGACAGTACAGCTCTGCTCTCCCACAGCACTGACCCTCTGACAGTACAGCTCTGCTCCCCCTCACCACTGACCCTCTGACAGTACAGCTCTGACCTCCCTCACCACTGACCCTCTGACAGTACAGCTCCGCTGTCCCTCAGCACTGAACCTCTGACAGTACCGCTCTGCTCTCCCTCAGCACTGAACCTCTGACAGTACCCCTCTGCTCTTCCTCAGCACTGTCCCTCTGACAGTACAGCTCTGCTCTCCCTCAGCACTGATCCTCTGACAGTGCAGCTCTGCTCTCCATCAGCAATGACTGTCTGACAGTACAACTCTGCTCTCCCTCAGTCCTGACCCTCTGACAGTACAGCTCTGCTCTCCCTCAGCAATGACCGTCTGACAGTACAACTCTGCTCTCCCTCAGTCCTGACCCTCTGACAGTACAGCTCTGCTCTCCCTCAGCACTGAACCTCTGACAGTACAGCTCTGCTCTCCCTCAGCACTGACCCTCTGAAAGTACACCTCTACTCTCCCTGAGTCCTGACCGTCTGACAGTACAGCTCTGCTCTCCCTCAGCACTGACCGTCTGACAGTACAGATCTGCTCCCCCTCAGCACTGACCCTCTGACAGTACAGCTCTGCTCTCCCTCAGCACTGATCCTCTGACAGTACAGATCTGCTCCCCCTCACCACTGACCCTCTGACAGTACAGCTCTGCTCTCCCACAGCACTGATCCTCTGACAGTACAGATCTGCTCCCCCTCAGCACTGACCCTCTGACAGTACAGCTCTGCTCTCCCTCAGCACTGACCCTCTGAAAGTACACCTCTACTCTCCCTGAGTCCTGACCGTCTGACAGTACAGCTCTGCTCTCCCTCAGCACTGACCCTCTGACAGTACAGATCTTCTCCCCCTCAGCACTGACCCTCTGACAGTACAGATCTGCTCCCCCTCAGCACTGACCCTCTGACAGTACAGCTCTGCTCTACCTCAGCACTGACCGTCTGACAGAACAGCTCTGCTCCTCCTCAGCACTGACCCTCTGACAGTACAGCTCTGCCCTCCCCCAGCCCTGACCCTCTGACAGTACGGCTCTGCTCTCCCTCAGCACTGATCCTCTGACAGTACAGCTGTGTTCTCCCTCAACACTGACCCTCTGACAGTACAGCTCTGCTCCCCTCAGCACTGACCCTCTGAAATTACAGCTGCGCTCTCCCTCAGCACTGAACCTCTGAAAGTACAGCTCTGCTCTCCCTCAGCACTGACCGTCTGACAGTACAGCTCTGCCCTCCCTCAGTCCTGACCCTCTGACAGTACAGCTCTGCTCCCCCTCAGCACTGACCCTCTGACAGTACAGCTCTGCTCTCCCTCAGCACTGACCCCCTGACAGTTCCGCTCTGCTCTCCCTCAGCACTGACCGTCTGACAGTACAGATCTGCTCCCCCTCAGCACTGACCCTCTGACATTACAGCTCTGCTCTCCCTCAGTCCTGATCCTCTGACAGCACAGTTCTGCTCTCCTACAGCAGTGACCCTCTGACAGTACAGCTCTGCTCCCCCTCACCACTGACCCTCTGACAGTACAGCTCTGCTCCCCCTCAGCACTGATCCTCTGACATTACAGATCTGCTCTCCCACAGCACTGACCCTCTGACAGTACAGCTCTGCTCTCCCTCAGTCCTGACCCTCTGACAGTACAGCTCTGCTCTCCCTCACCACTGACCGTCTGACAGTACAGCTCTGCTCTCCCTCACCACTGACCGTCTGACAGTACAGCTCTGCTCCTCCTCCGCACTGACCCTCTGACAGTACAGCTCTGCTCTCCCACAGCAGTGACCCTCTGACAGTACAGCTCTGCTCCCCCTCACCACTGACCCTCTGACAGTACAGCTCTGCTCCCCCTCAGCAGTGACCCTCTGACATTACAGATCTGCTCTCCCACAGCACTGACCCTCGGACAGTACAGCTCTGCTCCCCCTCAGCACTGATCCTCTGACATTACAGATCTGCTCTCCCACAGCACTGACCCTCTGACAGTACAGCTCTGCTCTCCCTCAGTCCTGACCCTCTGACAGTACAGCTCTGCTCTCCCTCACCACTGACCGTCTGACAGTACAGCTCTGCTCTCCCTCACCACTGACCGTCTGACAGTACAGCTCTGCTCCTCCTCAGCACTGACCCTCTGACAGTACAGCTCTGCTCTCCCACAGCACTGACCCTCTGACAGTACAGCTCTGCTCTCCCACAGCACTGACCCTCTGACAGGACAGCTCTGCCTCCCTCAGCACTGACCCTCTGACAGTACAGCTCTGCTCTCCATCACCACTGACCCTCTGACAGTACAGCTCTGCTCTCCCACAGCACTGACCCTCTGACAGGACAGCTCTGCTCTCCCTCAGCACTGACCCTCTGACAGGACAGCTCTGCCCTCCCTCAGCACTGACCCACTGACAGTACAGCTCTGCTCTCCCTCAGCACTGACCCTCTGAAAGTACAGCTCTGCTCTCCCTCAGCACTGACCCTCTGAAAGTACAGCTCTGCTCTCCCTCAGCACTGACCCTCTGACATTACAGATCTGCTCTCCCTCAGCACTGACCCTCTGACAGTACAGCTCTGCTCTCCCTCAGCACTGACCCTCTGACAGTACAGCTCTGCTCTCCCTCAGCACTGACCGTCTGACAGTACAGCTCTGCTCTCCCTCAGTCCTGACCCTTTAACATTACAGCTGTGCTCTCCCTCAGCACTGACCCTGTGACTGGACAGCTCTGCTCTCCCTCAGCACTGACCCTCTGACAGTACAGCTCTGCTCTCCCTCAGCACTGACCCTCTGACAGCATAGCTCTGCTCTTCCTAAGCACTGACCCTTTAACATGATAGCTGTGCTCTCCCTCAGCACTGACCCTCTGACAGTACAGCTCTGATCTCCCTCAACACTGACCCTCTGACAGTGCAGCCCTGCTCTCCATCAGCACGGACCCTCTGACAGTACAGCTCTGCTCTCCCACAGCACTGACCCTCTGACAGTACAGCACTGCACTCCCTCAGCCCTGACCCTCTGACATTACAGCTCTGCTCTCCCTCAGTCCTGACCCTCTGACATTACAGCTCTGCTCTACCTCAGCACTGACCCTCTGACAGTACAGCTCTGCTCTCCCTCAGCAATGACCCTCTGACAGGACAGCTCTGCTCTCCCTCAGTCCTGACCCTCGGACAGTACAGCTCTGCTCTCCCACCGCAATGACCCTCTGACAGTACAGCTCTGATCTCCCTCAGCACTGACCCTCTGCCAATACAGCTCTGCTCTCCCTCAGCACTGACCGTCTGACAGTACAGCTCTGCTCCCCCTCACCACTGACCGTCTGACAGTACAGCTCTGCTCCCCCTCAGCAATGACCCTCTGACAGGACAGCTGTGTTCTCCCTCAGCACTGACCCTCTGACAGTACAGCTCTGCTCTGCCTCAGCACTGACCCTCTGACAGTACAGCTCTGCTTCCCCTCAGCACTGACCCTCTGACAGCACAGCTGTGCTCTCCCTCAGCACGGACCCTCTGGCAGTACAGCTCTGCTCTCCATCAGCAATGACCCTCTGACAGTACAGCACGGCCCTCCCTCAGCACTGACCCCCTGAAAGTACACCTCTGCTCTCCCTGAGTCCTGACCCTCTGACAGTACAGCTCTGCTCTCCCTGAGTCCTGACCCTCTGACAGTACAGCTCTGTTCTCCCTCAGCACTGACCCTCTGACAGTACAGCTCTGCTCTCCCTCACCACTGACCCTCTGACAGTACAGCTCTGCTCTCCCTCACCACTGACCCTCTGACAGTACAGCTCTGCTCTCCCTCACCACTGACCATCTGACAGTACAGCTCTGCTCTCCGACAGCTCTGACCCACTGACAGTACAGCTCTGCTCTGTCACAGCTCTGACTCTCTGACAGTACAGCTCTGCTCTCCCTCAGCCCTGACCCTCTGACAGTACAGCTCTGTTCTCCCTCAGCACTGACCGTCTGACAGTACAGCTCTGCTCTCCCTCAGCCCTGACCCTCTGACAGTACAGCTCTGCTCTCCCTCAGCCCTGACCCTCTGACAGTACAGCTCTGCTCTCCCTCAGTCCTGACCCTCTGACAGTACAGCTCTGCTCTCCCTCACCACTGACCCTCTGACAGTACAGCTCTGATCTCCCTCACCACTGACCCTTTGACAGTACGGCTCTGCTCTCCCTCAGCACTGATCCTCTGATAGTACAGCTCTGTTCTCCCTCAGCACTGACCCTCTGATAGTACAGCACGGCCCTCCCTCAGCACTGACCCCCTGAAAGTACACCTCTGCTCTCCCTGAGTCCTGACCCTCTGACAGTACAGCTCTGCTCTCCCACAGCACTGACCCTCTGACAGTTCCGCTCTGCTCTCCCTCAGCACAGACCCTCTGACAGTACAGCTCTGCTCTCCCTCAGCACTGACCCTCTGAAAGTACACCTCTCCTCTCCCTGAGTCCTGACCGTCTGACAGTACAGCTCTGCTCTCCCTCAGCACTGATCCTCTGACAGGACAGCTCTGCTCTCCCTCTGCACTGACCCGCTGACAGTACAGCTCTGCTCTCCCTCAGCACTGACCCTCTGACAGTACAGCTCGGCTCTCCCTCAGTCCTGACCCTCTGATATTACAGCTCTGCTCTCCCTCAGCAATGACCCTCTGACAGTACAGCTCTGTTCTCCCTCAGTCCTGACCCTCTGACAGTACAGCTCTGATCTCCCTCACCACTAACCCTCTGACAGTACAGCTCTGCTCTTCCTCAGCACTGAACCTCTGACAGTACATCTCTGCTCTCCCTCAGCACTGAACCTCTGACAGTACAGGTCTGCTCTCCCTCAGCATTGGCCCTCTGACAGTACAGCCCTGCTCTCCCTCAGCACTGACCCTCTGAAAGTACAGCTCTGCTCTCCCTCAGCACTGGCCCTCAGAAAGTACAGCTCTCCTCTCCCTGAGTCCTGACCGTCTGACAGTACAGCTCTGCTCTCCCTCAGCACTGACCCTCTGACAGTACAGCTCTGCTCTCCCTCAGCAGTGACCCTCTGACAGTACAGCTCTGCTCTCCCTCAGCAATGACCCTCTGACAGTACAGGTCTGCTCTCCCTCAGTCCTGATCCTGTGACAGCACAGCTCTGCTCTCCCACAGCACTGACCCTCTGACAGGACAGCTCTGCCCTCCCTCTGTCCTGATCCTGTGACAGCACAGCTCTGATCTCCCTCTGCACTGACCCTCTGCCATTACAGCCCTGCTCTCCCTCAGTACTGACCCTCTGAAAGTACAGCTCTGCTCCCCCTTAGCACTGGCCCTCTGAAAGTACACCTCTCCTCTCCCTGAGTCCTGACCGTCTGACAGTACAGCTCTGCTCTCCCTCAGCAATGACCCTCTGACAGTACAGCTCTGACCTCCCTCACCACTGACCCTCTGACAGGACAGTTCTACTCTCCCTCAGCAATGACCCTCTGACAGTACAGGTCTGCTCTCCCGCAGCAATGACCCTCTGACAGTACAGCTCTGCTCTCCCTCAGCACTGACCCTCTGACAGTACAGCTCTGATCTCCCTCACCACTGACCCTCTGACAGTACAGCTCTACTCTCCCTCAGCAATGACCCTCTGACAGGACAGCTCTGCTCTCCCTCAGCACTGACCCTCTGAAAGTACAGCTCTGCTCTCCCTCAGTACTGACCCTCTGACAGTACAGCCCTGCTCTCCCTCAGCACTGACCCTCTGAAAGTACAGCTCTGCTCTCCCTCAGCACTGACCCTCTGAAAGTACACCTCTACTCTCCCTGAGTCCTGACCGTCTGACAGTACAGCTCTGCTCTCCCTTAGCACTGACCGTCTGACAGTACAGATCTGCTCTCCCTCAGCACTGACCCTCTGACAGTACAGCTCTGCTCTCCCTCAGCACTGACCCTCTGACAGTACAGCTCCGCTCTCCCTTAACACTGAACCTCTGACAGTACAGCTCTGCTCTCCCTCAGCACGGACCCTCTGACAGTACCGCTCTGCTCTCCCTCAGCACTGACCCTCTGACAGTACCCCTCTGCTCTTCCTCAGCACTGTCCCTCTGACAGTACAGCTCTGCTCTCCCTCAGCACTGATCCTCTGACAGTGCAGCTCTGCTCTCCCTCAGTCCTGACCCTCTGACAGTACAGCTCTGCTCTCCCGCAGCAATGACCCTGTGACAGGACAGCTGTGTTCTCCCTCAGCACTGACCCTCTAAAATTACAGCTCTGCTCTCCGTCAGCACTGACCCTCTCACAGTACAGCTCTGCTCTCCCTCAGCAATGACCGTCTGACAGTACAACTCTGCTCTCCCTCAGTCCTGACCCTCTGACAGTACAGCTCTGCTCTCCCTCAGCCCTGACCCTCTGACAGTACAGCTCTGCTCTCCCTCTGCACTGACCCTCTGACAGCACAGCTCTGCTCTCCCTCAGCACTGAACCTCTGACAGCACAGCTCTGCTCTCCCTCAGCACTGACCGTCTGAAAGTACACCTCTACTCTCCCTGAGTCCTGACCGTCTGACAGTACAGGTCTGCTCTCCCTTAGCACTGACCGTCTGACAGTACAGCCCTGCTCCCCCTCAGCACTGACCCTCTGACAGTACACCTCTGCTCTCCCTCAGCACTGATCCTCTGAAAGTACACCTCTACTCTCCCTGAGTCCTGACCGTCTGACAGTACAGCTCTGCTCTCCCTTAGCACTGACCCTCTGACAGTACAGATCTGCTCCCCCTCAGCCCTGACCCTCTGACAGTACAGCTCTGCTCTCCCTCAGCACTGACCCTCTGACAGTACAGCTCTGCTCTCCCTCAGTCCTGACCCTCTGACAGTTCCGCTCTGCTCTCCCTCAGCACTGACCCTCTGACAGTACAGCACTGCCCTCCCTCAGCCCTGACCCTCTGACAGTACAGCTCTGCTCTCCCTCAGCACTGACCGTCTGACAGAACAGCTCTGCTCCTCCTCAGCACTGACCCTCTGACAGTACAGCACTGCCCTCCCTCAGCCCTGACCCTCTGACAGTACGGCTCTGCTCTCCCTCAGCACTGATCCTCTGACAGTACAGCTCTGCTCTCCCACAGCACTGACCCTCTGAAAGTACACCTCTGCTCTCCCTGAGTCCTGACCCTCTGACAGTACAGCTCTGCTCTCCCTCAGCATTGACCCTCAGACAGTACAGCTCTGCTCTCCCTCACCACTGACCGTCTGACAGTGCAGATCTGCTCCCCCTCAGCACCGACCCTCTGACAGTACAGCTCTGCCCTCCCTCAGTCCTGACCCTCTGACAGTACAGCTCTGCTCTCCCTCAGCACTGACCCCCTGACAGTTCCGCTCTGCTCTCCCTCAGCACTGACCGTCTGACAGTACAGATCTGTTCCCCCTCAGCACTGACCCTCTGACATTACAGCTCTGCTCTCCCTCAGTCCTGATCCTCTGACAGCACAGTTCTGCTCTCCTACATCAGTGACCCTCTGACAGTGCAGCTCTGCTCCCCCTCACCACTGAACCTCTGACAGTACAGCTCTGCTCCCCCTCAGCACTGATCCTCTGACAGTACATCTCTGCTCTCCCTCAGCACTGATCCTCTGACATTACAGATCTGCTCTCCCACAGCACTGACCCTCGGACAGTACAGCTCTGCTCTCCCTCAGTCCTGACCCTCTGACATTACAGCTCTGCTCTCCCTCACCACTGACCCTCTGACAGTGCAGCTCTGATCTCCCTCACCACTGACCCTTTGACAGTACGGCTCTGCTCTCCCTCAGCACTGATCCTCTGACAGTACAGCTCTGCTCTCCCTCAGTCCTGGCCCTCTGACAGTACAGCTCTGCTCTCCCTCAGCAATGACCCTCTGACAGTACAGCTCGGCTCTCCCTCAGTCCTGACCCTCTGACATTACAGCTCTGCTCTACCTCAGCACTGAACCTCTGACATTACAGCTCGGCTCTCCCTCAGTCCTGACCCTCTGACAGTACAGCTCTGCTCTCCCTCAGCAATGACCCTCTGAAAGTACAGCACTGCCCTCCCTCAGCCCTGACCCTCTGACAGTACAGCTCTGCTCTCCCTCACTCCTGACCCTCTGACAGGACAGCTCTGCTCTCCCTCAGCACTGATCCTCTGACAGTACAGCTCTGCTCTCCCTCAGTCCTGGTCCTCTGACAGTACAGCTCTGCTCTCCCACAGCACTGACCCTCTGATCGTACAGCACGGCCCTCCCTCAGCACTGACCCCCTGAAAGTACACCTCTGCTCTCCCTGAGTCCTGAACCTCTGACAGTACAGCTCTGCTCTCCCTCAGCATTGACCCTCTGACAGTACAGCTCTGCTCTCCCTCAGCACTGACCCTCTGAAAGTACACCTCTCCTCTCCCTGAGTCCTGACCGTCTGACAGTTCCGCTCTGCTCTCCCTCAGCACTGATCCTCTGACAGGACAGCTCTGCTCTCCCTCTGCACTGACCCGCTGACAGTACAGCTCTACTCTCCCTCAGCACTGACCCTCTGACATTACAGCTCGGCTCTCCCTCAGTCCTGACCCTCTGATATTACAGCTCTGCTCTCCCTCAGCAATGACCCACTGACAGGACAGCTCTGTTCTCCCTCAGTCCTGACCCTCTGACAGTACAGCTCTGATCTCCCTCACCACTAACCCTCTGACAGTACGGCTCTGCTCTCCCTCAGCACTGACCCTCTGACATTACAGCTCGGCTCTCCCTCAGTCCTGACCCTCTGATATTACAGCTCTGCCCTCCCTCAGCACTGACCCTCTGACAGGACAGCTCTGCTCTCCCTCAGTCCTGACCCTCGGACAGTACAGCTCTGCTCTCCCACCGCAATGACCCTCTGACAGTACAGCTCTGATCTCCCTCAGCACTGACCCTCTGCCAATACAGCTCTGATCTCCCTCTGCACTGACCCTCTGCCATTACAGCCCTGCTCTCCCTCAGTACTGACCCTCTGAAAGTACAGCTCTGCTCCCCCTCAGCACTGGCCCTCTGAAAGTACACCTCTCCTCTCCCTGAGTCCTGACCGTCTGACAGTACAGCTCTGCTCTCCCTCAGCAATGACCCTCTGACAGTACAGGTCTGCTCTCCCGCAGCAATGACCCTCTGACAGGACAGCTCTGCTCTCCCTCAGCACTGACCCTCTGAAAGTACAGCTCTGCTCTCCCTCAGCACTGACCCTCTGACAGTACAGCCCTGCTCTTCCTCAGCACTGACCCTCTGAAAGTACAGCTCTGCTCTCCCTCAGCACTGACCCTCTGAAAGTACACCTCTACTCTCCCTGAGTCCTGACCGTCTGACAGTACAGCTCTGCTCTCCCTTAGCACTGACCGTCTGACAGTACAGATCTGCTCCCCCTCAGCACTGACCCTCTGACAGTACAGCTCTGCTCTCCCTCAGCACTGACCCTCTGACAGTACAGCTCTGCTCTCCCTCAGCACTGATCCTCTGACAGCACAGCTCTGCTCTCCCTCAGCACTGACCCTCTGACAGTACCCCTCTGCTCTCCCTCAGCACTGATCCTCTGACAGTGCAGCTCTGCTCTCCATCAGCACTGACCCTGTGACAGGACAGCTGTGTTCTCCCTCAGCACTGACCCTCTGACATTACAGCTCTGCTCTCCCTCAGCACTGACCCTCTGACAGTACAGCTCTGCTCTCCCTCAGCACTGACCCTCTGACAGTACAGCTCTGCTCTCCCTCAGCATTGACCCTCTGACAGAACAGCCCTGCTCTCCCTCAGCACTGACCCTCTGAAAGTACAGCTCTGCTCCCCCTCAGCACTGGCCCTCAGAAAGTACAGCTCTGCTCTCCCTCAGTACTGACCCTCTGAAAGTACACCTCTCCTCTCCCTCAGTCCTGACCGTCTGGCAGTACAGCTCTGCTCTCCCACAGCACTGACCCTCTGACAGTACAGCTCTGCTCCCCCTCACCACTGACCCTCTGACAGTACAGCTCTGACCTCCCTCACCACTGACCCTCTGACAGTACAGCTCTGTTCTCCCTCAGCACTGACCCCCTGACAGTTCCGCTCTGCTCTCCCTCAGCACTGACCGTCTGACAGTACACATCTGCTCCCCCTCAGCACTGACCCTCTGACATTACAGCTCTGCTCTCCCTCAGTCCTGATCCTCTGACAGCACAGTTCTGCTCTCCTACAGCAGTGACCCTCTGACAGTACAGCTCTGCTCCCCCTCACCACTGACCCTCTGACAGTACAGCTCTGCTCCCCCTCAGCACTGATCCTCTGACATTACAGATCTGCTCTCCCACAGCACTGACCCTCGGACAGTACAGCTCTGCTCTCCCTCAGTCCTGACCCTCTGACAGTACAGCTCTGCTCTCCCTCACCACTGACCGTCTGACAGTACAGCTCTGCTCTCCCTCACCACTGACCGTCTGACAGTACAGCTCTGCTCCTCCTCAGCACTGACCCTCTGACAGTACAGCTCTGCTCTCCCACAGCAGTGACCCTCTGACAGTACAGCTCTGCTCCCCCTCACCACTGACCCTCTGACAGTACAGCTCTGCTCCCCCTCAGCACTGATCCTCTGACATTACAGATCTGCTCTCCCACAGCACTGACCCTCGGACAGTACAGCTCTGCTCCCCCTCAGCACTGATCCTCTGACATTACAGATCTGCTCTCCCACAGCACTGACCCTCGGACAGTACAGCTCTGCTCTCCCTCAGTCCTGACCCTCTGACAGTACAGCTCTGCTCTCCCTCACCACTGACCGTCTGACAGTACAGCTCTGCTCCTCCTCAGCACTGACCCTCTGACAGTACAGCTCTGCTCTCCCACAGCACTGAACCTCTGACAGTACCCCTCTGCTCTTCCTCAGCGCTGTCCCTCTGACAGTACAGCTCTGCTCTCCCTCAGCACTGATCCTCTGACAGTGCAGCTCTGCTCTCCATCAGCAATGACTGTCTGACAGTACAACTCTGCTCTCCCTCAGTCCTGACCCTCTGACAGTACAGCTCTGCTCTCCCTCAGCAATGACCGTCTGACAGTACAACTCTGCTCTCCCTCAGTCCTGACCCTCTGACAGTACAGCTCTGCTCTCCCTCAGCACTGAACCTCTGACAGTACAGCTCTGCTCTCCCTCAGCACTGACCCTCTGAAAGTACACCTCTACTCTCCCTGAGTCCTGACCGTCTGACAGTACAGCTCTGCTCTCCCTTAGCACTGACCGTCTGACAGTACAGATCTGCTCCCCCTCAGCACTGACCCTCTGACAGTACAGCTCTGCTCTCCCTCAGCACTGATCCTCTGACAGTACAGATCTGCTCCCCCTCACCACTTACCCTCTGACAGTACAGCTCTGCTCTCCCACAGCACTGATCCTCTGACAGTACAGATCTGCTCCCCCTCAGCACAGACCCTCTGACAGTACAGCTCTGCTCTCCCTCAGCACTGACCCTCTGAAAGTACACCTCTACTCTCCCTGAGTCCTGACCGTCTGACAGTACAGCTCTGCTCTCCCTTAGCACTGACCGTCTGACAGTACAGATCTTCTCCCCCTCAGCACTGACCCTCTGACAGTACAGATCTGCTCCCCCTCAGCACTGACCCTCTGACAGTACAGCTCTGCTCTACCTCAGCACTGACCGTCTGACAGAACAGCTCTGCTCCTCCTCAGCACTGACCCTCTGACAGTACAGCTCTGCTCTCCCTCAGCACTGACCCTCTGACAGTACAGCCCTGCTCTCCCTCAGCACTGACCCTCTGAAAGTACAGCTCTGCTCTCCCTCAGCACTGACCCTCTGAAAGTACACCTCTACTCTCCCTGAGTCCTGACCGTCTGACAGTACAGCTCTGCTCTCCCTTAGCACTGACCGTCTGACAGTACAGATCTGCTCCCCCTCAGCACTGACCCTCTGACAGTACAGCTCTGCTCTCCCTCAGCACTGACCCTCTGACAGTACAGCTCTGCTCTCCCTCAGCACTGATCCTCTGACAGCACAGCTCTGCTCTCCCTCAGCACTGACCCTCTGACAGTACCCCTCTGCTCTCCCTCAGCACTGATCCTCTGACAGTGCAGCTCTGCTCTCCATCAGCACTGACCCTGTGACAGGACAGCTGTGTTCTCCCTCAGCACTGACCCTCTGACATTACAGCTCTGCTCTCCCTCAGCACTGACCCTCTGACAGTACAGCTCTGCGCTCCCTCAGCACTGACCCTCTGACAGTACAGCTCTGCTCTCCCTCAGCATTGACCCTCTGACAGAACAGCCCTGCTCTCCCTCAGCACTGACCCTCTGAAAGTACAGCTCTGCTCCCCCTCAGCACTGGCCCTCAGAAAGTACAGCTCTGCTCTCCCTCAGTACTGACCCTCTGAAAGTACACCTCTCCTCTCCCTCAGTCCTGACCGTCTGGCAGTACAGCTCTGCTCTCCCACAGCACTGACCCTCTGACAGTACAGCTCTGCTCCCCCTCACCACTGACCCTCTGACAGTACAGCTCTGACCTCCCTCACCACTGACCCTCTGACAGTACAGCTCCGCTGTCCCTCAGCACTGAACCTCTGACAGTACCGCTCTGCTCTCCCTCAGCACTGACCCTCTGACAGTACCCCTCTGCTCTTCCTCAGCACTGTCCCTCTGACAGTACAGCTCTGCTCTCCCTCAGCACTGATCCTCTGACAGTGCAGCTCTGCTCTCCATCAGCAATGACTGTCTGACAGTACAACTCTGCTCTCCCTCAGTCCTGACCCTCTGACAGTACAGCTCTGCTCTCCCTCAGCAATGACCGTCTGACAGTACAACTCTGCTCTCCCTCAGTCCTGACCCTCTGACAGTACAGCTCTGCTCTCCCTCAGCACTGAACCTCTGACAGTACAGCTCTGCTCTCCCTCAGCACTGACCCTCTGAAAGTACACCTCTACTCTCCCTGAGTCCTGACCGTCTGACAGTACAGCTCTGCTCTCCCTTAGCACTGACCGTCTGACAGTACAGATCTGCTCCCCCTCAGCACTGACCCTCTGACAGTACAGCTCTGCTCTCCCTCAGCACTGATCCTCTGACAGTACAGATCTGCTCCCCCTCACCACTGACCCTCTGACAGTACAGCTCTGCTCTCCCACAGCACTGATCCTCTGACAGTACAGATCTGCTCCCCCTCAGCACAGACCCTCTGACAGTACAGCTCTGCTCTCCCTCAGCACTGACCCTCTGAAAGTACACCTCTACTCTCCCTGAGTCCTGACCGTCTGACAGTACAGCTCTGCTCTCCCTTAGCACTGACCGTCTGACAGTACAGATCTTCTCCCCCTCAGCACTGACCCTCTGACAGTACAGATCTGCTCCCCCTCAGCACTGACCCTCTGACAGTACAGCTCTGCTCTACCTCAGCACTGACCGTCTGACAGAACAGCTCTGCTCCTCCTCAGCACTGACCCTCTGACAGTACAGCACTGCCCTCCCCCAGCCCTGACCCTCTGACAGTACGGCTCTGCTCTCCCTCAGCACTGATCCTCTGACAGTACAGCTGTGTTCTCCCTCAACACTGACCCTCTGACAGTACAGCTCTGCTCCCACTCAGCACTGACCCTCTGAAATTACAGCTGCGCTCTCCCTCAGCACTGAACCTCTGAAAGTACAGCTCTGCTCTCCCTCAGCACTGACCGTCTGACAGTACAGCTCTGCCCTCCCTCAGTCCTGACCCTCTGACAGTACAGCTCTGCTCCCCCTCAGCACTGACCCTCTGACAGTACAGCTCTGCTCTCCCTCAGCACTGACCCCCTGACAGTTCCGCTCTGCTCTCCCTCAGCACTGACCGTCTGACAGTACAGATCTGCTCCCCCTCAGCACTGACCCTCTGACATTACAGCTCTGCTCTCCCTCAGTCCTGATCCTCTGACAGCACAGTTCTGCTCTCCTACAGCAGTGACCCTCTGACAGTACAGCTCTGCTCCCCCTCACCACTGACCCTCTGACAGTACAGCTCTGCTCCCCCTCAGCACTGATCCTCTGACATTACAGATCTGCTCTCCCACAGCACTGACCCTCGGACAGTACAGCTCTGCTCTCCCTCAGTCC
Organism: Hemiscyllium ocellatum; assembly: GCF_020745735.1. Lineage (NCBI taxonomy): Eukaryota > Metazoa > Chordata > Chondrichthyes > Orectolobiformes > Hemiscylliidae > Hemiscyllium > Hemiscyllium ocellatum. The sequence continues at coordinate 3,206,913 of NC_083444.1, read as the reverse complement.
TGACCCTCTGACAGTACAGCTCTGCTCTCCCTCACCACTGACCGTCTGACAGTACAGCTCTGCTCTCCCTCACCACTGACCGTCTGACAGTACAGCTCTGCTCCTCCTCCGCACTGACCCTCTGACAGTACAGCTCTGCTCTCCCACAGCAGTGACCCTCTGACAGTACAGCTCTGCTCCCCCTCACCACTGACCCTCTGACAGTACAGCTCTGCTCCCCCTCAGCAGTGACCCTCTGACATTACAGATCTGCTCTCCCACAGCACTGACCCTCGGACAGTACAGCTCTGCTCCCCCTCAGCACTGATCCTCTGACATTACAGATCTGCTCTCCCACAGCACTGACCCTCGGACAGTACAGCTCTGCTCTCCCTCAGTCCTGACCCTCTGACAGTACAGCTCTGCTCTCCCTCACCACTGACCGTCTGACAGTACAGCTCTGCTCTCCCTCACCACTGACCGTCTGACAGTACAGCTCTGCTCCTCCTCAGCACTGACCCTCTGACAGTACAGCTCTGCTCTCCCACAGCACTGACCCTCTGACAGTACAGCTCTGCTCTCCCACAGCACTGACCCTCTGACAGGACAGCTCTGCCCTCCCTCAGCACTGACCCTCTGACAGTACAGCTCTGCTCTCCATCACCACTGACCCTCTGACAGTACAGCTCTGCTCTCCCACAGCACTGACCCTCTGACAGGACAGCTCTGCTCTCCCTCAGCACTGACCCTCTGACAGGACAGCTCTGCCCTCCCTCAGCACTGACCCACTGACAGTACAGCTCTGCTCTCCCTCAGCACTGACCCTCTGAAAGTACAGCTCTGCTCTCCCTCAGCACTGACCCTCTGAAAGTACAGCTCTGCTCTCCCTCAGCACTGACCCTCTGACATTACAGATCTGCTCTCCCTCAGCACTGACCCTCTGACAGTTCCGCTCTGCTCACCCTCAGCACTGACCCTCTGACAGTACAGCTCTGCTCTCCCTCAGCACTGACCGTCTGACAGTACAGCTCCGCTCTCCCTCAGTCCTGACCCTTTAACATTACAGCTGTGCTCTCCCTCAGCACTGACCCTGTGACTGGACAGCTCTGCTCTCCCTCGGCACTGACCCTCTGACAGTACAGCTCTGCTCTCCCTCAGCACTGACCCTCTGACAGCATAGCTCTGCTCTTCCTAAGCACTGACCCTTTAACATGATAGCTGTGCTCTCCCTCAGCACTGACCCTCTGACAGTACAGCTCTGATCTCCCTCAACACTGACCCTCTGACAGTGCAGCCCTGCTGTCCATCAGCACGGACCCTCTGACAGTACAGCTCTGCTCTCCCACAGCACTGACCCTCTGACAGTACAGCACTGCCCTCCCTCAGCCCTGACCCTCTGACATTACAGCTCTGCTCTCCCTCAGTCCTGACCCTCTGACATTACAGCTCTGCTCTACCTGAGCACTGACCCTCTGGCAGTACAGCTCTGCTCTCCCTCAGCAATGACCCTCTGACAGGACAGCTCTGCTCTCCCTCAGTCCTGACCCTCGGACAGTACAGCTCTGCTCTCCCACCGCAATGACCCTCTGACAGTACAGCTCTGATCTCCCTCAGCACTGACCCTCTGCCAATACAGCTCTGCTCTCCCTCAGCACTGACCGTCTGACAGTACAGCTCTGCTCCCCCTCACCACTGACCGTCTGACAGTACAGCTCTGCTCCCCCTCAGCAATGACCCTCTGACAGGACAGCTGTGTTCTCCCTCAGCACTGACCCTCTGACAGTACAGCTCTGCTCTGCCTCAGCACTGACCCTCTGACAGTACAGCTCTGCTTCCCCTCAGCACTGACCCTCTGACAGCACAGCTGTGCTCTCCCTCAGCACGGACCCTCTGGCAGTACAGCTCTGCTCTCCATCAGCAATGACCCTCTGACAGTACAGCACGGCCCTCCCTCAGCACTGACCCCCTGAAAGTACACCTCTGCTCTCCCTGAGTCCTGACCCTCTGACAGTACAGCTCTGCTCTCCCTGAGTCCTGACCCTCTGACAGTACAGCTCTGTTCTCCCTCAGCACTGACCCTCTGACAGTACAGCTCTGCTCTCCCTCACCACTGACCCTCTGACAGTACAGCTCTGCTCTCCCTCACCACTGACCCTCTGACAGTACAGCTCTGCTCTCCCTCACCACTGACCATCTGACAGTACAGCTCTGCTCTCCGACAGCTCTGACCCACTGACAGTACAGCTCTGCTCTGTCACAGCTCTGACTCTCTGACAGTACAGCTCTGATCTCCCTCAGCACTGACCTTCTGACAGTACAGCTCTGCTCTCCGACAGCTCTGACCCACTGACAGTACAGCTCTGCTCTGTCACAGCTCTGACTCTCTGACAGTACAGCTCTGCTCTCCCTCACCACTGACCCTCTGACAGTACAGCTCTGCTCTCCCTCAGTCCTGACCCTCTGACAGTACAGCTCTGCTCTCCCTCAGTCCTGACCCTCTGACAGTACAGCACTGCCCTCCCTCAGCCCTGACCCTCTGACAGTACGGCTCTGCTCTCCCTCAGCACTGATCCTCTGACAGTACAGCTCTGCTCTCCCACAGCACTGACCCTCTGAAAGTACACCTCTGCTCTCCCTGACTCCTGACCCTCTGACAGTACAGCTCTGCTCTCCCTCAGCATTGACCCTCTGACAGTACAGCTCTGCTCTCCCTCACCACTGACCCTCGGACAGTACAGCTGTGTTCTCCCTCAACACTGACCCTCTGACAGTACAGCTCTGCTCCCCCTCAGCACTGACCCTCTGAAATTACAGCTGCGCTCTCCCTCAGCACTGAACCTCTGAAAGTACAGCTCTGCTCTCCCTCAGCACTGACCGTCTGACAGTACAGCTCTGCCCTCCCTCAGTCCTGACCCTCTGACAGTACAGCTCTGCTCCCCCTCAGCACTGACCCTCTGACAGTACAGCTCTGCTCTCCCTCAGCACTGACCCCCTGACAGTACAGCTCTGCTCTCCCTCAGCACTGACCGTCTGACAGTACAGATCTGCTCCCCCTCAGCACTGACCCTCTGACATTACAGCTCTGCTCTCCCTCAGTCCTGATCCTCTGACAGCACAGTTCTGCTCTCCTACAGCAGTGACCCTCTGACAGTACAGCTCTGCTCCCCCTCACCACTGACCCTCTGACAGTACAGCTCTGCTCCCCCTCAGCACTGATCCTCTGACATTACAGATCTGCTCTCCCACAGCACTGACCCTCGGACAGTACAGCTCTGCTCTCCCTCAGTCCTGACCCTCTGACAGTACAGCTCTGCTCTCCCTCACCACTGACCGTCTGACAGTACAGCTCTGCTCTCCCTCACCACTGACCGTCTGACAGTACAGCTCTGCTCCTCCTCAGCACTGACCCTCTGACAGTACAGCTCTGCTCTCCCACAGCAGTGACCCTCTGACAGTACAGCTCTGCTCCCCCTCACCACTGACCCTCTGACAGTACAGCTCTGCTCCCCCTCAGCACTGATCCTCTGACATTACAGATCTGCTCTCCCACAGCACTGACCCTCGGACAGTACAGCTCTGCTCCCCCTCAGCACTGATCCTCTGACATTACAGATCTGCTCTCCCACAGCACTGACCCTCGGACAGTACAGCTCTGCTCTCCCTCAGTCCTGACCCTCTGACAGTACAGCTCTGCTCTCCCTCACCACTGACCGTCTGACAGTACAGCTCTACTCTCCCACCGCAATGACCCTCTGACAGGACAGCTGTGTTCTCCCTCAACACTGACCCTCTGAAATTACAGCTGCGCTCTCCCTCAGCACTGACCCTCTGACAGTACAGCTCTGCTCTCCCTCAGCACTGACCCTCTGACAGTACAGCTCTGCTCTCCCTCAGCACTGACCCTCTGAAAGTACAGCTCTGCTCTCCCTCAGCACTGACCCTCTGAAAGTACAGCTCTGCTCTCCCTCAGCACTGACCCTCTGACATTACAGATCTGCTCCCCCTCAGCACTGACCCTCTGACAGTACAGCTCTGTTCTCCCTCAGCACTGACCCTCTGACAGTACAGCTCTGCTCTCACTCAGCACTGACCCTCTGACAGTTCCGCTCTGCTCTCCCTCAGCACTGACCCTCTGACAGTACAGCTCTGCTCTCCCTCAGCACTGACCCTCTGACAGTACAGCTCCGCTCTCCCTCAGTCCTGACCCTTTAACATTACAGCTGTGCTCTCCCTCAGCACTGACCCTGTGACTGGACAGCTCTGCTCTCCCTCAGCATTGACCCTCTGACAGTCCAGCTCTGCTCTCCCTCGGCACTGACCCTCTGACAGCACAGCTCTGCTCTCCCTAAGCACTAACCCTTTAACATGACAGCTGTGCTCTCCCTCAGCACTGACCCTCTGACAGTACAGCTCTGATCTCCCTCAACACTGACCCTCTGACAGTGCAGCCCTGCTGTCCATCAGCACGGACCCTCTGACAGTACAGCTCTGCTCTCACACAGCACTGACCCTCTGACAGTACAGCACTGCCCTCCCTCAGCCCTGACCCTCTGACATTACAGCTCTGCTCTCCCTCAGTCCTGACCCTCTGCCAATACAGCTCTGCTCTCCCTCAGCACTGACCGTCTGACAGTACAGCTCTGCTCCCCCTCACCACTGACCGTCTGACAGTACAGCTCTGCTCCCCCTCAGCAATGACCCTCTGACAGGACAGCTGTGTTCTCCCTCAGCACTGACCCTCTGACAGTACAGCTCTGCTCTGCCTCAGCACTGACCCTCTGACAGTACAGCTCTGCTTCCCCTCAGCACTGACCCTCTGACAGCACAGCTGTGCTCTCCCTCAGCACGGACCCTCTGGCAGTACAGCTCTGCTCTCCATCAGCAATGACCCTCTGACAGTACAGCACGGCCCTCCCTCAGCACTGACCCCCTGAAAGTACACCTCTGCTCTCCCTGAGTCCTGACCCTCTGACAGTACAGCTCTGCTCTCCCTGAGTCCTGACCCTCTGACAGTTCAGCTCTGTTCTCCCTCAGCACTGACCCTCTGACAGTACAGCTCTGCTCTCCCTCAGTTCTGACCCTCTGACAGTACAGCTCTGCTCTCCCTCACCACTGACCCTCTGACAGTACAGCTCTGCTCTCCCTCACCACTGACCCTCTGACAGTACAGCTCTGCTCTCCCTCACCACTGACCCTCTGACAGTACAGCTCTGCTCTCCGACAGCTCTGACCCACTGACAGTACAGCTCTGCTCTGTCACAGCTCTGACTCTCTGACAGTACAGCTCTGATCTCCCTCAGCACTGACCTTCTGACAGTACAGCTCTGCTCTCCGACAGCTCTGACCCACTGACAGTACAGCTCTGCTCTGTCACAGCTCTGACTCTCTGACAGTACAGCTCTGCTCTCCCTCACCACTGACCCTCTGACAGTACAGCTCTGCTCTCCCTCAGTCCTGACCCTCTGACAGTACAGCTCTGCTCTCCCTCAGTCCTGACCCTCTGACAGTACAGGTCTGCTCTCCCTCAGCTCTGACCCACTGACAGTACAGCTCTGCTCTCCCTCAGTTCTGACCCTCTGACAGTACAGCTCTGCTCTGTCACAGCTCTGACCCTCTGACAGTACAGCTCTGCTCTCCCTCAGTTCTGACCCTCTGACAGTACAGCTCTGCTCTCCCTCAGTTCTGACCCTCTGACAGTACAGCTCTGCTCTCCCTCAGCACTGATCCTCTGACAGTACAGCTCTGATCTCCCTCAGCACTGACCCTCTGACAGTACAGCTCTGCTCTCCCTCAGCACTGACCCTCTGACAGTACAGCTCTGCTCCCCCTCAGCACTGACCCTCTGTCAGTACCGCTCTGCTCTCCCTCTGCAGTGACCCTCTGACAGTACAGCTCTGCTCTCCCTCAGTTCTGACCCTCTGACAGTACAGCTCTGCTCTCCCTCAGCACTGATCCTCTGACAGTACAGCTCTGCTCTCCCTCAGCACTGACCCTCTGACAGTACCGCTCTGCTCCCCCTCAGCACTGACCCTCTGACAGTACCGCTCTGCTCTCCCTCTGCAGTGACCCTCTGACAGTACAGTAGTTGTTCATGACTCCCCTCAGTCTCTGCTTCTGAATTACGTATCTCTTGTTGACTCCGCCTGTCCCTGCTATGAATTCGGAAAGCTGGATTGGAGTCCCTTGTGGTGTACGATGCCTGGACAGATTTTTCTTTTCAAATTGATCTGTCACGTTGGGTGTGCTCGTCATTCAGACAGAGTCTGCTCTGAGCAAGGACAACACATTTGCCTTCCCATCAATCAGCGTGATCAGCATTAGGCCAGCTTTATATTTCATACGTCTTCCAAATATTTTTAGAATTTGCATCCCACCAGCTGCCCTTGTCTCCCGGGCATTAGCTTGGCATTAGACCACTGTCCCAGTGACAATGACAGTGTGTTTGTCAGCTCAAGTTTCTCCCTGTGCTGATTGTGAGGTTCCCTCAGGCCTGAGCTTTGGGATTAGACCATAATAGCTCAGAGCAGTCGAAAATTCAACCCTTGGACCTTATACCTTCATTTAATATGATTGTGCTTGATGTCATCTTAACCTCAACTGCTCATTCTCCATAACCGTCAACTCAATCTTAAACATCTGGAGGTCACAGTGGGTCAGGCAGTATCCATAAAGAATCACCTCGAGTTGCAGCATTAGCTTGCTGATGTTGTCTGACTCACTCTGATTTCAACAGTTTGTTGCCTACAGTCCAGATGCCAGCATTTGCAGTCATTCCCTCCTCAGTAAACGTCTGTCTCTTTAAATTTGCTCAATGTTCAGGGATCATGAATTCCACAGGTTCGGGAGCTTTTGAGAGAAGCAGTGATGAGAGCCTGAGGGATGTCCAGCATGGAAACAGACCCTTCGGCCCAACTCGTCTATGCCAACTCGTCAATAAATCTAGCTGCATTTGGCCCATCTCCCTCCAAACCCTTCCTATTCACAGATCCATCCAGATGCCTTTTAAATGTTGCAATTGTACCAGCCTCCACCACTTCCTCATTCCATACACGTACCACCCTCTGCATGAAAAAGTTTCTCATTTGGATTCCCCTTTCAATCGTTCCCCTCTCGTTTTGGACTCCTGGGGTGAAGACTTTGATTATTCACCCTATCCATGCCCCCATCGAGTCACTCAGCATGGCAACACACCCTTAGGTACAATCAGTCCATGCTGAACATAGTCCCAAGCAAAACTAGTCCCACCTGCCTGCTCCTGGCCCATATACTCTCTATAAAGACACCCCTCAGCCCAGTGATACTCCAGGGAAAATAGGCGAAAGGGAGTACTGCAGATTAGAAGTCAAGATTGCGGTGCTGGAAAAGCACAGCAGGTCGGGCAGCACCCCGAAGAGCAGGAAAATTGACTTTTTGGGGCAAAACCCCTTCCTGACGAAGGACTTTTGCCCGAAACGTCGATTTTCCTGCTCCTCGGATGCTGCCTGACCTGTTGTGCTTTCCCAGCACCACACTCATTGGAAAATAGCCTCAGCCTCTCCCTGTCGTTCCAACCCAGGCAACATCCTTGTAAAGTTTTTCGGAATTCTTTCCCCCATGTCACCGTTTGAAATCTGCTACCCTTTCTCCTATTTCTCCCCCCGGCAGAGCCACAGATGCCAGCCTCTGAGGGTTGCAAATTGGGGGAAAGGAGGTTTTTGCATCACCTTTAAATCACTTTCAAACTATCTAAAAGTTGAAGTTCTAAACTGGAGAAAGGCCAATTTTGACGGTATTAGGCAAGAACTTTCAAAAGCTGATTGGAGGCAGATGTTCGTAAGGGGACGGCTGGAAAATGGGAAGCCTTCAGAAATGAGATAACGAGAATCCAGACAAATATATTCCTGTCAGGGTGAAAGGGAAGGCTGGTAGGTATGGGGAATGCTGGATGACGAAAGAAATTGAGGGTTTGGTTAAGAAAAAGAAGGAAGCATATGTCTGGTACAGACAGGATAGAGCGAGTGAATCCTTAGAAGAGTATAAAGGCAGTAGGAGTATACTTAAGAGGGAAATCAGGAGGGCAAAACGGGGACATGAGATAGCTTTGGTAAATAGAATTAAGGAGAACCCAAAGAGTTTTTACAAATACATTAAGGACAAAAGGGTAACTAGGGAGAGAATAGGGCCCCTCAAAGATCAGCAAGGCGGCTTTTGTGTGGAGCCACAGAAAATGGGGGAGATATTAACTGAATATTTTGCATCAGTATTTACTGTGGAAAAGGATATGGAAGACATAGACTGTAGGGAAATAGATGGTGACATTTTGCAAAATGTCCAGATTACAGAGGAGGAAGTGCTGGATGTTTTGAAACGGTTAAACTTGAAAGGGTTCAGATAAATCCCCAGAACCTGATTAGGTGTACCTGAGAACTCTGTGGGAAGCTAGAGAAGTGATTGCTGGGCCTCTTGCTGAGATATTTGTATCATCGATAGTCACAGGTGAGGGGCCGGAAGACTGGAGGTTGGCAAACGTGGTGCCACTGTTTAAGAAGGGTGGTAAGGACAAGCCAGGGAACTATAGACCAGTGAGCCTGACCTCGGTGGTGGGCAAGTTGTTGGAGGGAATCCTGAGGGACAGGATGCACATGTATTTGGAAAGGCAAGGACTGATTTGGGATAGTCAACATGGCTTTGTGTGTGGGAAATCATGTCTCACAAACTTGATTGATTTTTTTGAAGAAGTAACAAAGAAGATTGATGAGGACAGAGCAGTAGATGTGATCTATATGGACTTCAGTAAGGCGTTCGACAAGGTTCCCCATGGGAGACTGATTAGCAAGGTTAGATCTCATGGAATACAGGGAGAACTAGCCATTTGGATACAGAACTGGCTCAAAGGTAGAAGACAGAGGGTGGTGGTGGAGGGTTGTTTTTCAGACTGGAGGCCTATGACCAGTGGAGTGCCACAAGGATCAGTGCTGGGCCCTCTACTTTTTGTCATTTACATAAATGATTTGGATGTGAGCATAAGAGGTACAGTTAGTAAGTTTGCAGATGACACCAAAATTGGAGGTGTAGTGGACAGCGAAGAGGGTTACCTCAGATTACAACAGGATCTGGACCAGATGGGCCAATGGGCTGAGAAGTGGCAGATGGAGTTTAATTCAGATAAATGTGAGGTGCTGCATTTTGGGAAAACAAATCTTAGCAGGACTTATACACTTAACGGTAAGGTCCTGGGAGTGTTGCTGAACAAAGAGACCTTGGAGTGCAGATTCATAACTCCTTGAAAGTGGAGTTGCAGGTAGATAGGATAGTGAAGAAGGCGTTTGGTATGCTTTCCTCTATTGGTCAGAGTATTGAGTACAGGAGTTGGGAGGTCATTTTGCAGCCGTACAGGACATTGGTCAGGCCACTGTTGGAATATTGTGTGCAATTCTGGTCTCCTTTCTATTGGAAAGATGTTGTGAAACTTGAAAGGGTTCAGAAAAGATTTACAAGGATGTTGCCAAGATTGGAAATTCTGAGCTACAGGGAGAGGCTGGGCAGGCTGGGGCTGTTTTCCCTGGAGCTTCGGAGGCTGAGGGGTGACATTACAGAGGTTTACAAAATTACGAGGGGCATGGATAGGATAAATAGACAAAGTCTTTTCCCTGGGGTCGGGGAGGCCAGAACTAGAGGGCATAGGTTTAGAGTGAGAGGGGAAAGATATAAAAGAGACCTAAGGGGCAACTTTTTCACACAGAGGGTGGTACGTGTATGGAATGAGGAAGTGGTGGAAGTGATTGTAATATTTAAGAGGCATTTGGATGGGTATATGAATAGGAAGGGTTTGGAGGGATATGGGCCGGGTGCTGGCAGGTGGGACGAGACTGGGTTGGGATATCTGGTCGGCATGGACGGGTTGGACCGAAGGGTCTGTTTTCATGCTGTCCATCTCTATGACTCTAATAAAGGGACTCCATGAGTAACTGGGCAAATCCCCTGACCCTGGTGCAGGGAGACCATTGATGAGCTGGTGCTGGGGAGCCACGTGATTACTTGGGTCAGGTGACCCCCCTGTGGGGGGAGGGGCGTGGTCTGTCAAGGTTGGACTGATGGTCTTGTGACCCATTGTGACGACTAAACCGCGGCACCGCGGGGATGAAAGTCACCCTCCGCCACCGACTGCGGCGCATGCGCAGACGTGGGCCCGCCTGACTCCCCGAGGACAGACGAATTTTGGGGTAGTCAGAGGGGGAAGGGGTGTCAGCGCGCCGGCCCGTCCCCCTCAGCCAGGTGCTGCAGGTTTTCTGAGGGGAAAAGTGTTTCCCCGCGGCGATTGAGTGGCGGCACTCTTTTGTTTTGCTCCAGGGTGAGGGAGGGCGAGAGGGAGTGAGCATGCGCAGTGATGGGGAGTTGGGGGCGGTGTCAGTCCGCGGGAGGCGGTGGCGGTTGTAGTGGGGGAGGGGCGCCGTCACTGTGACGACCGGAGACTGAAGACGGGCGAAAACACCCCGAGCCCAGGGAACTCTCCTTTCGGTAAAAATAAATAAATACCATCCCCTCCACCCCCGTCCCGAGGAAGAGGAGGACAGTGAAAGCCCGCGGGGAGCTCCTGCGAGAGAAGGCCCGAGGCGGAGCAGCGAGCGTCGAGTGAAGGCGGGAGCGGCCGAGAGGCGGTGGCGGCAGGGGCCGGGATCGGGATGAAGTTCCAGTACAAGGAGGAGCATCTGTTCGAGAAGCGGCGCTCGGAGGGCGAGAAGATCCGCAAGAAATACCCAGACCGGGTCCCGGTCAGTCCACCCGTTAACTAGTATCACTAGCTTAACCGCTTCGCTGTCAGTGGGTGACCCGTGTAACCACCTTAACCAACACAGGAGCTGTTTATCTGGGCTGGTCATCTATTCTCGTCTAAAACCAGCTTTTAATTGGTTAACTAATTATAGCTGCCTTTAACTAGCTGTTAACCGGTTAATGATCTTGCAGCCTCTGTCTGGACAGCTGTTAACCGGTTAATTATACAGCTACGTCTGACTGGCAGTTAACCGGTTAATGGTCTTACAGCCCCATCTGGGTGCCTGTTAACCGGTTAATCTTATAGCCCCTGTCTGGGCAGCTGTTAACCAGTTTAATTATTTTACAGCTACGTCTGACTGCCTGTTAACCAGTTAGTGATCTTACAGCCCCTGTCTGGACAGCTGTTAACTGGTTAATTATTATACAGCTGCACCTGACTGGCTGCTAACCGTTTAATTATTTTACAGCTACGTCTGACTGGCTGCTCACCGGTTAATTATCTTACAGCCCCATCTGGGTGCCTGTTAACTGGTTAGTGATCTTACAGCCTCTGTCTGGACAGCTGTTAACTGGTTAATTATTATACAGCTACGTCTGACTGGCTGTTAACCGGTTAGTGATCTTACAGCCCCAGTCTGGACAGCTGTTAACTGATTCTTTTACAGTTGCGTGTAGCCAGCTTTTAAGCAATATAACTGGGACACAGTTAACTGTAATTGATTATTAGTGTGATGTAACCAAGTAGCAATGAATGCAAAATCTGCTGGAACTAGTATAACCAATGTTTAGGGTGCAGTAACCAGAGACGCTCATTGCTAATGAATGATCTGCCCTCTAACCAGTGGCAAATCTGATGTACTCCCAAAGATTGTCAATGTAACAACAATAACTCCAGTATATGCTGGTTAGTGTCTGGGTTACTGGAGAGTTGCTCTGTGTGAAGCCAAAACAAATTAACCAATGTAATTGTTACAATAATAACTGTGACATTGACCTGCTAGGTCAGTTACAGAGCTGTGATTACTTAAAATATTTTAATTTTTAAAATAGGACAGTGCTCTCACCCTCTAATTCTTAGCAGGAGCTGACAGTCGGCGCTTGAGATTGTCATGCTGCTGATTGGCCTGTGTCTCTGATGAAGCATTGAACAGAAGCGTTAACCACCCCTTGGGAGGTATAAAATGATCATGTGTCCCCTATTTGAAGAGGAGAGATGTCCTTGGTCCCTCAGTCAATCTGTATCGTGTTGTTTGAGATCTTGCTGTGTGCTAATTAGCTGCAACATGGCCCCATGCTTCAAACATAATTCCTTGGAGATGAAGTGCTTTGGGGTATCTGGGGATGATGAAAGACTGCAAGAATTCAGGTTCGTTCTGATATCCCCTGCCTCCACCCTGTTCTGAGAGTGCTTCAAAATTGAGGTGGTTAGCACTGGCTGTTTTGCCATCGCTAGCTCTCTGAGGTCAGGAGCACCGTATTGCAGCACAGACCTGTTTGTAAGGAGCAAGTTGTCTTTTTGCCATACCATCAGTGTATACAGTGAGCGATCCATACAGACTGCAGCAGACAGCCTCTCTCTTGGGGGTGTAATAGTGACAGATTGCAGCTTACTAGTGTTTGAAAAAATCTGTCATTCAGCAGCGTCAGTCCCTCTAAACTGGATATTGAATTCCAAGTGTTGCCTATCAATCCTTATTTCATCACTTGGTTTGCCAAGCTTGTTTAATGCATCGATTGCACAGTGTAAATCTAACAGGGGCTATGTTGTGCGATTCTCGCATGGGGCATTGCCCTGGGAACTGTCCTCTGATGTAGTCCTGATCTCCCCAGATGTTGCCATCTTCCTGTGCCGAGTGCAGTCAGACTGTCAGGGATACCCATGACATGAAAACAAGTGCACAGAATGGCTAAGAGTATGTGCACTCATACTCAGTGTTTTGTATGAGATTGGGTGTGATTATGGAGAATTCCAACCCTGGGTGGTCTGTCCAGGTGCATCTCATAGAGCCACTCACCTATAGATGGTCATTTCAGCACACAGGCTATTCTCCCCCTATTTTAACAAATCTACTTGTTACCGTGAATTCTTGATGGTATGTTCAGTGGCTCATACTGTGAGACAGCATTGTTTTTGCCATGTCGCTGTGGTTACACATCAGACCTGGCTCTTGTTCTCACCTTTATCGCTCTACCCCACCCACCCTTTTCTTCCTTAAAAAGGATTTTACATTTTTGGAACCTTAACTTTGAAGGTGAAGAAATAACGATAGATGGAGCAGTCAAAACTGTGCTACTAAATCTTGCAATTTCAGGGCTGTCCCAGGCTGCTTGATGTTTCGGTGGGGGAGAGATATTAAGTGGAATGATGAGTGTTGTGATTCAGTGGAAGCTCATGCTGCTGACTCTGAGTCAGCTTGGCTCTCGGGCCTGATGCTGCAGTGCTGCATGTCAGAGGTGTTGAGCTGAGTACCTGTTTACCCTCTCTTGGTTGACAGCAACACGATAGTCAACATTCCCTGAAGAGCAGGTGAGTTTTCCCAGGATACTGGTCAGTATCAATCATACAGAATTAGCTGGCTGTTAAATCAGCTGTTTGTGGGATCTTGCTGTGTGCAGTTTGCAACGCTGCATAACAGTGATGTGCCCCTTTAGACATTTGGTTGCAGTTTACAGTTTGCTTTTTTTTAAATTAAAGATGGATGTTCATTGCCAAACTTGATCATGGGCAAAATGTTTAACAGGTTAGTTCCTGTGCAAATGGCTCCATCTCCCAACTTCAAGTGAATACATTCACCTGGTTATAAATCAAGGCATTGTAGTTAATGCCTCGTTTCAACCTGATTCCGTGGCTGTACATTGGTGTGAACAGTTCCTGGACAAATGAGTCTTGATCTGCCCATCTTGTCCCTTGTTCTAATTCTGCTGTTGGTCTTCACTGCTGAGTGAAATATTTATTTGAAGCAGCTACAGGTAAAAAATCAGGCTGGGGGAATATAACCAAATGCAGAAGTAATACTTTGTGAAGATTGCACTTTTGTATGCGGGGAATTAGCTGGTTGGTTAAAATGTTTGTTCTAAAGTTTGGTAGGTCTCTTGGGGTCTGACTTTACCTTGGGGAGGTTGACCTGCAGGGCCTTTCCTTTATCACTTTCCTGTTGTTTTTGCTTTTTAGCTTCTGTATTTCCTGTAATTGAGAAGCCAGGCAGTGGTTTTGCTTTCTTTGCATGGAGGCTTTTCCAGGAATGCTGGGATGTCACTGTACTTTCTCCTTAACCTTTTGCTCAACAGCTGTGCCACGTGCAGTTGATAATGTAACGAGAGAGGAGGTCCAAGTGCTTATCCCTCGCTTCTGCAGTAATGCTGAGAGTACCAAGTCATTGTTGCAGAACGTGGTCACTGCTGATGTGGGAACCGGGCGCAGGTTGCCCTGTGCCTTCCAGGGGTGACCGTGACCAGATTGCTTGTCCTGAATTTCTTGACTGCCCAAATCAGAAGCTTGCTCCCAGGAAAGCTGTTGCTGAGGGAACCAGGCATTCCTAAACAGTACTACCTGTGGGTGCCAAAAATATCAGTCCTTCCAGTGGACAAGGCAAAGGGCAGGGTGACACTGGAATTCAAAACACAAAGTGGTGGTATTTCCTTGGCTTGTAACTGAGGCCTATGTGCGAACTATCACATCAGAAAATTCCAGTAACAGTCTGTACCTGCCAGTACTGCATCCTGTTGTGGTGTAACTCTGAGGATGCTGCCTTTCAGGCTTCAGCCAGCAGAGACACTCCAACAATGTACCTGGCTGGCTGTCAGGGTTCATGTTATCTTGGTATGTAAGGAAATGTAGCCTGATGAGCACCCCTTTTACTGGGGCAGTGGGTACCATGCATTACTTTATTGCTTTTGGGGTTCACCCTCCCTCTTGGCACTTTTCTAGATCTGTGATAAGACTATTCATATTCGTATTACAGTCTTCGGTTGAGCGAGAAATAGAGCCTAATGGTTGAGGTTTTGTCTAACGTGTATTTGGCCTGTGTAGGTGATCGTGGAGAAGGCACCAAAGGCCAGGATAGGGGACCTTGACAAGAAGAAGTACCTTGTGCCATCTGACCTGACAGGTAAGCCACCACTGTAGCTGGCTCTCCACAGGAAAGGCGTCTGGCCAGTGAATAGCAGCAGCTGCAGGGACCGCCGCTGCTGCTGCTGTGTCTTAGACCTGGTACAAGTCAGTGAGTCTGCACTCAGCTTTGTCTCCTTGACCACAAGGTCATCAAAATACGGAGCACAGAATATCCATCCCATCCTTAGCCCTATTTAACCAATTCACTATTTCCGCAGCTATGTTTAAACCCCTGCCACTTATCTGCAGGCCAACGTTGAGGATCTTTTCCTTAATTTTGAGCAACTTGAGTTTATTTTAGATTCAAGAAATATACATGGAATGTGAAAATCGTCAGCCAGGATAGCGCACTCAAGTGAGTGGCTTGCTTAGCAGGATGCTGAATATCTTTATTCAAGAGACACTTTTTAATTTTGGGTGTCTTTGTTTATTCTCACTAACTTTATTGGGTAATGCAGTCAAGTAGTAATGTTAGCTTCTGTGTTTGTGTTGATGTACGGTTTATTGGGACTTCCGATCACAGGAACAATTTCCTCAAGTTTCAACACTGTTTAACCTTAAAACCACGACCAATTAATTAAGCATTAATTTCCTAGACCAGAGTTTTAAATTGGTTCAGCTTTGCAGGTATACATCAGTGGCTTAGTTTTCAAAATAAGAGTTCCTTCTGCGTACACACAGCCAGCTTCTACAGACTGGCAATGTTTTCGTCGCACATTCACAAAGCTGAAATAATTTAATTCCACAGTTACTGTCTTTGCATCTCGGGTTTAAATCTAAAACAATTGATACAGTAATCGTAAAGAATCTATACGGCAATCGCTCCTTGTCCACCAGCTCCTGGCAACATGCAGCCTTAAGCTTTTGATATCTTATTTGCAAGTAATTAGTTCCCTCCAATTCCAGCTTTCCTAACTTTCTCAAAATGCAGAACTGCGGATAATGGAAATCTGAAACAAACACAAATTGCTGGAGAAACTCTGCAAGTCTGTGGAGAGAAAGCAGATTCAGTGTTTTGGGTCAGGTACCCCTGGTTAGCTAGAAGCAAACGACTGCAGCTGCTGGAATCTGTCCTGAAAACAACAAATGCTGGAGATTACAGCAGGTCAGACAGCATCCATAGAGAAAGTAAGGTAATGTTTCTCCTCCTAGATGACCCTTGATGACCTCAGCTGAAGAGGAACTGACTCAAACCATTAACTTGCGTGCTCTCTCTCTCTCCATGGGTGCTGTGTGACTAGCTGTGATCTCCAGCATTTGTTTTCAGGTCTAAGTTAGCTGTTTCTTTGGTTTTAAACTGTTCTCTCTCTCTCTCCTTTGCAGTTCTTCTTCCCTCTCTTGGCAGCCTCCCTCTCTAAGGCATAGCCTTCCCATCAAGTTGTCAAATCCCTTAGTTCTTTCCCTATCAGCGTCTCTAATCCTTTCCTTTCCGTTCAGCTTACATGAATGACTCTTCACTGATTGCTCTCCCTCCTAAGTTTTAGATTTTGGGGGTGGATTTATCAGCTGCCTCGGTTTATTTTGAGCGTTGCTTGTTGGGCTATTTCAGGTCAGGATGACTGACTTCCTTCCCATTAGGGCATTGGGGATGAGGTTTTCTGCAGAGTGTTTCCTGGTCTCCATTTACTAAGACTAGTTTTCAATTCCAGATTTTCTTCTCATAAATTCAGATTAATGAATTCAGTTAAAGTTACATCAGCTTCCGGGTGAAATTTGAACCTGTGTCCCTGTTAGCCTGAAGGCCGTCTGGGTTTACTAGCCCAGTGACATTGTCCTTACAACCTTTTTCTCCTGAAAGGCAAGCCAGGGGAATATTGAAGTCTCCATATGGAAAATGGCAGCCAGCGATTCTCTCCTTTTGTAGACGTTTCTACACCCTGCATGAGTTCAGGAACTGCAGGGAGGTATCTTTTAAATGTCCAGCTGAATTGGTGTGAATGTTGCCATTTTGTTGGCTAAAGAGGGTTTAATCACCTTTCTCTGTTAAGAGGTTTCCTGAACTTGTCCTTGAGCTGTTTTAGTCTTAGTTTTTCTTTAAGAATTCCCTGCAGTGTGAAACAGTCCATCAAGTCCACACTGACGCTCCAAAGAGCATTCCATCCAGATACATCCCTATCCCTGTAACCCTGCATTTCCCATGGCTAACCCACCTAGCCTGCACATCCCTGGATACAAAGGCCAATTTAGCATGACCAAACCACACTAATTCTGGACTGTGGGAGGAAACCCACGCAGAGGCAGGGAGAATGTGCAAACTCCACTCAGATAGTGGCCTGAGGCAGGAATTGAACCTGGGTCCTTGGTGCTGAGAGGCAGCAATGCTAACCATTGAGCCACCATGCTGCCTTGAATAATTTACCTTCTAAAGCACTTGTTTTTGGGTGAAGCCTGTGTTGTA
Organism: Hemiscyllium ocellatum; assembly: GCF_020745735.1. Lineage (NCBI taxonomy): Eukaryota > Metazoa > Chordata > Chondrichthyes > Orectolobiformes > Hemiscylliidae > Hemiscyllium > Hemiscyllium ocellatum. The sequence goes on along the minus strand of NC_083444.1, from coordinate 3,189,670 downwards.
GGAATACCTGCATCACTCCACCCATTACTGCTCTGTATACCTCTGTGTGGGTGTGCCAGTGCAATAGTCCCTCTTCGTTCTAAATGGTGCACTCTCAGACAGATTTGATAGCGTGTAGCATGTGTTGGTGAAAAAGCCCATTCTTTATTTTTTCTGAGCTCTGCAGTGTTTGCTGCCTGCTGATTTATGTTTCAGGTTTTTTTCTGGCACTATCCTTGTCGATTTGCTGGACTCATTCCAGGATCTCTGCCTTGCCCATGAGTCATCATGTTTCTCTGTCTGGCAATACGTGTCAAATAATTCAATCACGTGTGGCTGCAGACACAGAAAGGTCAGCTAGACGCGAAAAGGAGATGCTGTTAAAGCTGGAATGGCAAACTGAAAAACGCAACAGCCTGTTTGGCAGTTCCTAATAAACATCCAGGCAGTTAACCCTTTCCCCTCGCTCTGCAGCTGCGTTGGTTTCTGCATATTGCATGTTTTTGGATGTGCAGTTGGGAGGGAGTTACTAAACAGATGCTTCCTCTGAAGAAGCGAGGACAGTGAGGGGGACGGGACATTTTTTCTTGAATGTATATTCTTGACCTCCATCTCCAGATTTTGCCCTCACCCCCTGGTTAAAATCTGCAATCACTGCTTTGGGATGCTGTTGGTACAATTCTATAAGCATGCTCTTCACCTTGCACCCTAGGTAGATGTTGGGAATCTGCAAAGGTGGGCAGTCCTGTAAATAGGAAGGGGCAAAATGTGTCAATGTCACCTTCAATCATAAAAGTTGGGAAATTCAATAACACAAAATTAAAGGCTTATCTTAACACAAAGCATTTGGGATAAGTTACATAAACTGAAAGCACAGGTTGAGGTAAATTAATATGATCTCAGCCATCATGGAAACACGCTCACAAGGATATTTTGGGATATTTGATATTTTGGGATATTTGACCTTTTGGAGGGATGGCGGAGTTAGTGGAGTAGAGCTATTATTAAGAACTGAGAACGTTTGAGAAATGATCTAGGCTCTGTAGAGACCATTTGGGTGGAAGTAGACAAACCGTAACAGAAAGACGACATTGGTGGTGTCCAGACCCCTAAATGAAAACCACTCCTGTGGGAAAAGCTATAAATCGTCAAATAGGAGCATCCAAAAAGAACACAGCAATAATTACAGGTGACTTTAATCTTGTTGGTTGTGTTAATGAAATTGAAAAATGTGATCATGACAGCTAATAGTACATTAGAGTTTTCTAGAGCAATGTGTCATGGGACCAACCAGGGAGCAGGCTACCATTCAATCCGATAATGTGCTCGGAGTAAAAGATCCCCTTGGAAGTAGTGACCATATCCTGATTGAGTTTAATATTCTGTTTGAGTGAGAGAAAGTTGGGGAGGAAACCACTGTGCTTAGCTTAAAGGGAATTATAATGGAATGAGAAATGGAGTAGGCTTAAGTGAACTGGGCAGCTAGACTAATGGGAATGACAGTAAGCAAGCAATGGTGGACATTTTAGAAAGTAATAGGAGTAGAATTGTACACCAGTGCAATCTATAACCTCATGGCTGGCATATCCCACACTCAGCCATTCCCATCAAGCCAGGAGATCAGCCCTGGTTCAATGGAGAGCATTGCTGGGAGCAGCAGCAGGCATACCTGAGAATGAGGTGGTAACCTGGTGAAGGACTATTTGCACACCAAACCAGCTAAGTGATTTCCCCCAGCCAATAAGTCGGATCTAAGCCCTGCAGTCTGCCACATCCAGTGGTGAATGATGGTGGACAATTAAACAAGTCACTGGAGGAGGAGGCTCAACAAATATCCCCATCCTCAATGATGGAAGAGCCCAGCACATCAGTGCAAAAGGTAAGGCTGAAGCTTTCGCAGCAATCCTCAGCCAGAAGTGCCGAGTGGATCCACCCTGGCCTCTGGTGGTCCCCAGCATTGCAGAAACCAGAATTCAGCGATTTTGATTCACTCCATGTGATATCAAGAAACTGTTAGAGGCATTGGATACTGCGACGGCTATGGCCCAGACAACATCGCAACATTAAAACATGTTTATCCTCATGGGAGAGTCTTGGACTAAAGGACATAATTTTAAAATAAAGGGGTGCCAATTAAAGACTGTGATGAGGAGGAACTTGGTCTTTCAGAAGATTGAGAGGCTTTAGAACTTCTTGCTATGAAGAGCTGTGGGCTAAGATAGGTTGGACCATAAGACATAGGAGCAGAAATAAGGCCATTCAGCCTGTCGAGCCTGCTCAGCCATTCAATCATAGCTGATAAGTTTCCCAACCCCACCTCCCACACTTTCCCTGTAACCCTTGATCCCTTTGATATTGAAGAACCTGTCTATCTCCGTCTGAAATCGACTCAATGACCTGGCCTCCACGGCCTTCTGTGGCAATGAATTCCAGAGATTCACCACTCTCTGGCTGAAGACATTTCTCCTTATTTTCATTCTAAAAGGTGTTCCCTTTACTCTTAAGGCTCTGCCCTCAAGTTCTAGTCTTTTCTACCAGTGGCAACATCTTCCCAGCGTGTTTTCAGTCCAGGCCATTCAATATTCTGTATGTTTTCAATTAGATAACCGTCCCCCATCCTTCTAAACTCCATCGAGTATAGACCAAGAGTTCTCAGATGTTAATCTGTTCATTCCTGGGACCATTCTTGGGACCCTCCTCTGAACACGCTCCAGGGCCAGTATGTCCTTCCTGAGACATGGGGCCCAAAAACTGCACACAATACACTTCCCAAATCCCCTCAAATGCCATCTTTGCATTTCCTTTGGTAACTACCAACTCAACTTGCAAGTTTACCATGAGGGAATTCTGGACTAGACTTTTCAATCTCTTTGCACTTCAGACTTCTGAATTTTCTCCCTATTTAGAATATAGTTCATGTCTCTACTTCCTACCAAAGTGCATGACCTCACACTTTCCCACGTTGTACTACATCTGCCACTTCTTTACCCACTCTCCTAACCTGTCCAAATCCTCCTGCAGCCCCCCCCCCCCCCGCCGCCTCATTGTTACCTGTCCCTCTACCTATCTTTGTATCATCTGCAAATTTAGCCAGAATGCCCTCCGTTCCATCATCTAGATTGTTATAAAGGGAGAAGCTGTGGTCCCAGTACTGAGCCTTGTGGAACGCCACTTCTCACCGGCTGCCGCCCTCTAGATCGCTCGGGAAATTAGAGTCCAGGAAATGGGCAGGAATGTGGAGGTGAGGATTGTTAGATCAGCCATGGTCTTGCTGAATGGCAGAGCAGGCTTGAGAAACTGAACTGCCTGCTCCCCTTCCTGTTCGTTATGGTGTTGTCACTGCTGAGAATACTCCTGATATTCATAACTCGAGCAGTGTGGCTGAAGACTGTAGCTGAAGTTGGCATCTTTTCAGGGACTGGTTTAATTGTAATGCAGTGTTTTTGTCTGGGTTTTACTTAATACTGTGTTTCCGTTTTTTGTGCAGTTGGACAGTTCTACTTTCTGATTCGAAAACGCATTCATCTGAGAGCTGAGGATGCCCTCTTCTTCTTTGTAAACAACGTCATTCCACCCACCAGTGCAACCATGGGGCAGCTGTACCAGGTCAGTGATGGGAGCTGTACCAGGGTAGGAATGGGAGCTGGCGTCTGTGGGGGAGCTTTGCTGGGTCAGTGATGGGAGCCGTGCTGGGTCAGTGATGGGAGCGGATGATTGTGGGGGGCATTGTGATGGGAGCTGGAGTCTATGCCAGTTGAACACTTCACGTTTAATCTCATCTCAGTTAACAGCCTGACCTGGTTCCACCTGAAAACTGTGCCCCAATTAGGACCAGGATTGTGCTCTTTGACCCCTCAAGCTTGCAACAGCGTTCAATGTGATTCCATTCTCCCTCTCTCGGCAGTACCTTATTGAGTGCCTCAAATTGAGAATCTTTCTACTTTGGCCATAAAATTAATCCCGCAGTTTCTTATCTTTCTACTTTGGTAATGTCTCTTTATCTTTAAGTGGGGAACCCTAAATTACTGCCATGTGAATGTGTCTCTCTTCCCCTTGGCCCACATCAAAGAAGTGGAAAACATTCTCCTATCCATCCTGTCAAGTTTCCTCCTGAGTCACTCTGTCTCTAGCAGATTGCCTCTCATTTCTCCAAACTTCAGTGCCCAGCCTGTCCAATCTTTCCTCATAAACACCGTTGACTTCCCAGGAATCGGTTTTGAACCTTTTCTGAGCTGTTCCTAATGCAGTTATGTCCGTCCTTAAATAGTGACCAGAACCATACACGTCATTCTGGATGTGGTCTTGCCAGTGCTGTATACAACTGCAGCAAAACTGCTTTGGCCTGAGTCACTCCCTTAATCAAAGGAGGGACATGGATGTTGGCATTTTTTTATCTTAAATATAAAAGTAGATCTTAGAACCAAATCTATTTGTCAAACCTCAGTCTTATTTGCAGCCAATTCCCACAGAATGTTTTGCCAAAACTAGCTTGAACTGAGCTTTAAAATTGAGGGTGGTTGTTTTTATAGTGTACAGGATTGTTGTCAGATGTGATAGTCAGACTGCACCTAATATGAAATGCCGGCATATTTCTCGTGGCTCAGTCAGAAGGTCATGGGTTTAATTGGTACTTCACAGTAGCATTGAGGGAGTGCTGCAGTCAGAGGGGTGAGCTCTGGGCTTGGATGTTAAACCTAAGCATTTCCCCACCCCCCTCCCCCCTCCCAGTGCTGCTTGAGCGAGAGCATGGTGTTTCTCTCGAGTGCCCGGGCCAGTATTTATCCTTCCACTTGTCTAAATAAAAAGCTGCTTGTCAACTTGGTATTGCTGTGTGCAAATTGACCCACCGTGACAATGGTGATTCCACTTCCAGTCTTGGAGCTCTGGGGCCTTCATCTTCTGAAAGGGGATAGAAGGTCTTTGCCTGGGTGGTTTGCAAGTCTGTCAGACCTGGGTGATTTTAGAACTTACCAACCCATGTGAAGCCTTAGCATGGGTATAAAGAAAGATGGGTGTGGGCGGTGTTGGGGTTCTGTCTGTTGCCAGTCTGTTCAGCACCTCCCCATTTCTGTCTCAGGAACATCACGAAGAGGATTTCTTTTTGTACATCGCCTACAGTGACGAGAGCGTTTACGGAATCTAACATCTGCTTCGCTGCTGGTGGCTTCAGAGGCTTCGCTGTTCTCTGGCTCTGCAGTTCCTGGTGTGTTCTATAAATGCTAATCATTTTTGTGTTTTCTGTCATAACCTGCGATAAATGGAGATGGGATAGGGGAGGGGTGGGTGTGGGGAGGGGGGGTGAGGGGGGAAGCAGGAGATGAAGTCCTTTTAAAGGAGCTGTTCTGATGTGTCTGCTGATTTGAGCTCTTCCTGTTATGGTTCCTGCTCTCCTGCTTCTAGTTCTTTTGATTCCCTTTAATTTTGCTGGGTTGAGGGCGGGGGGGGGGGGGTTAATTTTTGCCCTGTTTTTTTTTGTTCACCCTTAATGTCAACTCAGAAGCTGATTGGATGAGTCTTTCGCCAACTGTGCTGTCTTGCTGCCGAAGGGGACACCTCATGTACCGTGGAAGCTAATAATAAAACGCCAGTACACATGCCTCTGTCTGTTATTTTCCTTCTGAATTTTTTTGTATATTTTATTCCTTCTCCTGTGGGATGTGGTTTGTTGCTCCTCAGTTGACCCCTTGAGCTGAGTTGTGGGTTTGGAGTCCCATATAGGATGCACCAGCTAAGAATGGTGCATTTTTTAAAGAAACATTAGTGTGATCTGGATGTTTTACTTTTGGTCTCCATTCTAAAATTGAATTTAAATCACAGTAGTGACTGGTTGGTTTTGAGCCCAGATCCTCAGTATTAGCCTAAGCCTTGGATACTAAGTGATCAAAGTTTGTGAGAAGATTTGTAGCTCGGGTGCTCGTTGTTGTGGTTCTGTTTGCCGAGCTGGGAATTTGTGTTGCAGACATTTCGTCCCCTGTTTCGGACCCAATATACCGGCCACTGCAACGGACAGCTGGAACTGACAACCGGAAGCGGCAGAGACGAACCACTATAAATGCTGGAGGAAAGATCACAGAAGCGCTTCACAGGAGGCTCCCAAGCACTGAGGATGTCACCTAGACAGGGGACGAAACGTCTGCAACACAAATTTCCAGCTCGGCGAACAGAACCACAACAATACCAAATGATATTAGTGAGTTTTGCAAAGATTTGTAGCTCAGTTGAGGTTCTGGATGTAGGTGTGCTCGCTGCGCTGGAAGGTTCATTTTCAGATGTTTCGTCACCCTACTAGGTGACATCATCAATGAGCCTCCAGATGAAGCACTGGTGGTGTAGCCTGCTTTCTATTTGTGCAGCTCTCCTTGGGTTGGTGACATCATTTCCTGTAGTGATGTCATTTCCTGCTCTCTTTTTTTTCTCTCAGGGGTGGTAGATGGGATCCAAGTCAGTGTGTGTTGATTGATTAGTTCTGATTGGAATGCCATGTTTCAAGGAATTCTAGCACATCTCTGGCTTGTTCTAGGATGGATGTGTTGTCCCAGTCGCAGTGCTGTCCTCCCTCATCTGTGTGTAAGGATGCTAGTGAGAGTGGGTCATGTCTTTCTGTGGCTAGTTGATGTTCATGTATCCTGGTGGCTAGTTTTCTGCCTGTTTGTCCAGTAGTGTTTGTTACTGTCCTTGTGTTTTGTAAATTACATTAGTTTTGTTTGTCTGTCTAGGGTCTTTCACGTTCTTTAACTGTTTTTGTGTGTTGGTGGGTTTGTGGGCTACCATGATGCCAAGGGGTCGGAGTAGGCTGGCAGTCATTTCTGAGATGTCTTTGATTTAAGGAGTGGCTAGGGTTTCTGGATGTTTTGTCTATTTTTGGGGTTTGTTGCTGAGATATCTGTGGACTCTTCATTGGGTACCCATTCTTTTTGAATACGCTATATAGGTGATTTCCCTCTGCTCTGTGTAGTTTCCTACTACAGGGAAAAAAACTCATACAGACCAAATACTGAACTACAGAAGCAATCATCCCAATGTCCACAAACGAAGCTGCATTAGAACATTATTTCAACGAGCCACCACACACTGCAGCACAGAGAAACTATGCAGAGCAGAGGAAAATCACCTGTACAGTACATTCAAAAAGAACGGGTACCCAATGAACACAGTCCGCTGATTTTCTCAGCAACAAACCCAAACAAGCAGACAAAGCATGTCCAGAAACCCTAGCCACTCTCCCCTACATCAATGACATCTCGGAAATCATTGCCGTTCCTAATGCAGTTATGTTTGTCCTTAAATAGTGACCATAACCATAAATGTGATTCTGGACGTGGTCTTGCCAGTGCTTTGTACAACTGCAGCAAAACTGCTTTGGCCTGAGTCACCCCCTTAATCAAAGGAGAGACATGAAGAATGTTGACCTTTTGCTGGCACTGTTTATTTTAAATATCAAAGTAGATCTTAGAACCAAATCTATTTGTCAAACCTCAGTCTTATTTGCAGCCAATTCCCACGGAATCTTTTGCCAAAACTAGCTTGAACTGAGCTTTAAAAGTGTGACTTTTGTAGTCTCAAATGACCTCCGGACTACCCGGACCTCTGGCATTATGGTAGCCCACAAACCCACCAACACACTAAAACAGCAACTAATGAACTTGAAAGACCCTATACAGCCCACAAGCACAACTGATGTCAGTTACAAAATACCTTGCAAGAACTGTAACAAACACTACATTGGACAAACAGAAAACTAGCCACCAGGCTACATGAACACCAACTAGCCACACAATGACATGACCCTCTCTCACCAGTATCCTTACAGATAAGGAAGGGCACCACTTCGACTGGGACAATATATCTATCCTAGAACAAGCCAAACAAAGATGCACCAATTCCTAGAAGCATAGCATTTCAGCCAGAACGGTCAACAAACACACTGACTTGGATGCTATTTACCACCCACTGAGAAAAAGAACCAGGAATGACCTCACCACCCCAAGGAAAGTTAAACACAAGTAGAAAGCGGGCTATGTCACCAGAGCTTCATCTGGAAGCTCACTGATGATGTTACCTAGTGTGGTGATGAAACGTCTGGAAATGAACCTTCCAGCTCAGTGAGCAAGCCTACACCCAGAACTGAGTGATATTACTCCTGCATCCACCACCTTCCCTTTTAATAGAGTCCCTACAGTGTGAAAGCAGACCATGGGGCCCACTGAGTTTGCACCAACCCTCTGAAGAGCATTCCTCCCTACACTACCCCCCCCCCCCCCCAATCGCATTTCCCATGGCTAATCCACCCAATCTGCATATCTCTGAAGACTACAGGACAATACAGCATAGCTATTCCACCCTAACCTGTGCATAAGACCATTAGACATAGGAGTGCAAGTAAGGCCATTCGGCCCATCAAGTCCACTCCGCCATTCAATCTTGGCTGATGGGCATTTCAACTCCACTTACCCGCATTCTCCCTGTAGCCCTTAATTCCTCGTGACATCAAGAATCTATCAATCTCTGCCTTGAAGACATTTAGTGCCCCGTCATCTTTGGACTGTGGGAGGAAACCCACATGCACAGGGGGAGAATGTGCAAACTCCAAACAGACAGCTACCTGAGGGTGGAATTGAACCTAGATCCTTGGAGCTGTGAGACAGCAATGCTAACCACTGATCCATGTCGAGCTAACAGTATTGTAGCTGTACTGGAAAAGATCAGCTGGAGGCAGTTAACAAACTGAATATTACAGGAAGCGCTTTAGATTTCATCTTTCCTGCAGGCATGTTACACTCTGAGCTGTATCACTACAATTGCAATATTCTTGCAGTGGACAAGGCTGAAGCAGTTGCCGTAATCTTCAAATGGAAATGCATTGTAGCCTATCCATCTTGCCTCCCCAGCATCTCAGAAACCAGTCCTTTGCTAATGTGGTGTGGTCTGTACGATATCAAGAAATGGCTGACTGCATTAGATACTGCAGGGGCAGTAGGGGCTAACTGCATTTCACCTTGTGGGTCTACTGTGATCAATAGGAAAACTGCGATCATCATCAGTGCTATCCACCTCGGCAATTACTGCTCATTTAATTCAGTTTGGGTTCTGCCGGTTTGATTTTAAATTTAATTCCAACATTGCCATGGTGGTGAAAGGCTATTAAGGCAGCTTTTCACTAAGTGTGGCACCACTGAGTCCTAGCAAAGCTGGAGTCAACAGGAACTGAAACAGGAGTGTGTGATTGGTCATAGGAAGATGCTGGAGGTCAGTCATCTCAATTCCAGAACATCAGGCAGGAGAGGCCCTTGGGGTGGGTAATTTCTAATCAACCTCTTCAAGAGGTGTTATGACCTACCTTTGGGGCAGGTGGGACATGACCCAAGATCTCCTGGCCCAGAGCAAGGAGTGCTATCACTGTTGCAAAAGTTGAGTTCCTCGGCGTATTTAGCCTGTTCAGAGAGACCTGTGTGACATTTGTGGAGTAGGTGGGGTCTGAACCCAAGCCTCCCAGGCATCACAAAAGCTTCCCTGCCATTCCAAGTTCCTCTGGGTAGGGCCTCAGGCCCACCAGTTTACAGTTGCTCTGTCACAGGTTTACCCATTGTTTACCCATTAATCATTCATAGTTCAACCAGGCAAGTTCGGGCGACCGAATCAACACAGACATTTACTATAAGCTGACCGACTCCCACAGCTACCTAGACTACACCTCCTCTCGTCCTGCCCCCTGTAAAAACGCAATCCCATATTCCCAATTCCTTCGTGTCCGCCGCATCTGCTCCCAGGAGGACCAGTTCCAATACTGTACAGCCCAGATGGCCTCCTTCTTCAAAGACCGCAATTTCCCCCCAGACGTGATCGACGATGCCCTCCACCGTATCTCCTCCACTTCCCGCTCCTCCACCCTTAAGCCCCGCCTCGCCAACCGCCACCAGGACAGAACCCCACTGGTTCTCACCTACCACCCCACCAACCTCCGTATACAACGTATCATCCGCCGTCATTTCCGCCAACTCCAAACGGACTCCACCACCAGAGATATATTTCCCTCCCCTCCCTTATCAGAGTTCCGCAAAGACCACTCCCTTCGTGACTCCCTCGTCAGGTCCACACCCCCCACCAACCCAACCTCCACTCCCAGCACCTTCCCCTGCAATCGCAAGAAATGCAAAACTTGCGCCCACACCTCCTCCCTTACCTCTCTCCAAGGCCCCAGGGGATCCTTCCATATCCGCCACAAATTCACCTGCACTTCCACACACATCATTTACCGCATCCATTGCACCTGATGTGGCCTCCTCTATATTGGGGAGACAGGCCGCCTACTTGCGGAACGTTTCAGAGAACACCTCTGGGACACCCGGAACAACCAACCCAACCACGCTGTGGCTCAACACTTCAACTCCCCCTCCCACTCCACCAAGGACATGCAGGTCCTTGGACTCCTCCATCGCCAGACCATAGCAACATGACAGCTGGAGGAAGAGCGCCTCATCTTCCGCCTAGGAACCCTCCAACCACAAGGGATGAACTCAGATTTCTCCAAGATAAAAACAATGACTGCAGATGCTGGAAATCAGATTCTGGATCAGTGGTGCTGGAAGAGCACAGCAGTTCAGGCAGCATCCAACGAGCAGCAAAATCAACGTTTCGGGCAAAAGCCCTTCATCAAGAATAAAGGCAGTGAGCCGGAAGCATGGAGAGATAAGCTCGGTGAGGGTGGGGGTGTGGAGAGAGTAACATAGAGTACAATGGGTGAGTGGGAGAGGAGATGAAGGTGATAGGTAGAGGACCAGTTCCATGACAGAACACACCAGATGGCCTCCTTCTTTAGAGACTGCAATTTCCCTTCCCACGTGGTTAAAGATGCCCTCCAACGCATCTCGTCCACATCCCACACCTCCACCCTCAGACCCCACCCCTCCAACCGTAACAAGGACAGAACGCCCCTGGTGCTCACCTTCCACCCTACAAACCTTCGCATAAACCAAATCATCTGCCGACATTTCCGCCACCTCCAAAAAGACCCCACCACCAGGGATATATTTCCCTCCCCACCCCTTTCCGCCTTCCGTAAAGACCGTTCCCTCCGTGACTACCTGGTCAGGTCCACGCCCCCCTGCAACCCACCCTCCCATCCTGGCACTTTCCCCTGCCACCGCAGGAACTGTAAAACCTGCGCCCACACCTCCTCCCTCACCTCCATCCAAGGCCCTAAAGGAGCCTTCCACATCCATCAAAGTTTTACCTGCACATCCACCAATGTCATTTATTGTATCCGTTGCTCCCGATGCGGTCTCCTCTACATTGGGGAGACTGAGCGCCTCCTAGCAGAGCGCTTTAGGGAACATCTCCGAGACACCCGCACAATCAACCACACCGCCCCGTGGCCCAACATTTCAACTCCCCCTCCCACTCTGCCGAGGACATGAGGTCCTGGGCCTCCTTCACTGCCGCTCCCTCACCACCAGACGCCAGGAGGAAGAACGCCTCATCTTCCGCCTCGGAACACTTCAACCCCAGGGCATCAATGTGGACTTCAACAGTTTCCTCATTTCCCCTTCCCCCACCTCATCCTAGTTCCAAACTTCCAGCTCAGCACTGTCCCCATGACTTGTCTGACCTGCCTAGCTCCTTTTCCACCTATCCACTCCACCCTCTCCTCCCTGACCTATCACCTCCATTCCCTTCCCCACTCACCCATTGTACTCTATGCTACTCTCTCCCCACCCCATCCTCCCCTAGCTTATCTCTCCATGCTTCCAGCTCACTGCCTTTATTCCTGATGAAGGGCTTTTGCCCGAAATGTCGATTTCGCTGCTCGTTGGATGCTGCCTGAACTGCTGTGCTCTTCCAGCACCACTAATCCAGAATCAGATTGCTCCAGTTTCCTCATTTCCCCTCCCCCCACCTTGTCGCAGTCAAATCCCTTGAACTCAGCACCGCCTTCCTAATCTGCAATCTCTTCCTGACCTCTCCGCCCCCATCCCCACTCCGGCCTATCACCCTCACCTTGACCTCCTTCCACCTATCGCATTTCCAACGCCCCTCCTCCCTACCTTTTATCTTAGCCTGCCTGGACACACTTTCCTCATTCCTGAAGAAGGACTCATGCCCGAAACGTCGATTCTCCTGCTCCTTGGCTGCTGCCTGACCTGCTGTGCTTTTCTAGTAACACACTTCAAGCTGAGAGTAGTTCATCCCATTCCTAGTGGTGGAGCCTTCATTATTGAAGGGGTCCTTGACTGTACCAAACACTGCCTCGACAGCATGAGCTTGAGGCGGATGAGAGGAAAATAAGTGTGGCACAAGTGTCAATGCCCATTTCCAATAGGAGTGTTCCTAACTGGTATCACCATTGCTAATTTCTTCCAACTTCTCCATCCCGTGGGGGATATCTTTGGCCAGAAGCTGAACAACCCAGGTCAATACAATGGCTGCAAGAGCAGGTCAGAAAGCCCTCACTACTGTTCAGACCCAAGTGTTGGAATACTCTCGGCTTGCTCGGATCAGCGCAGCTCCAGCAACAATCCAGACGCTTGACACGCCAGGAGAAAACCGTCTGCACGGTTGGCACCTCTGTGCTGGTCTTGTGTGCTATCTGGAAGATGCTCTGTCACACTGCGTCAAAAGCTTTTTCAAAGTACAAGGAGAGTAGATGCCACCTGGATGTCCTTCTCCAAGCCCCATGCCATCTTGGCTTGGAAATGTAACATCTGCTGTGCCTGTGTTGTCACTGGGTCAAAATTTGGGAGCGCAATGTGTGTGCCTACACCAGATGGATTGTAGCAGTTGGAGAAGGCAGCTCACCAGGGCTGGAAGGGAGATGGACAATAACACAAACCTAACAGGGAGTCGTTTAACAAGACACTTTCGGCTCTGCTTGAAGGGGCTTTATCGGTTTTAGCTTGTGCGTACGAGAGCTGAAAGGCATTAGGCCAGCATAGGGAGTGGCCACTGTCTTGTGGATCAGGATAGCTTTCAAGAGCTGTCTTATTGCTGTCCTGAGCATGTAGCCTGCAAGGGATGTTACTGCGTCACAGAGCAATCCTTTGTAGATTCATTCACTGCAAGTGCATTTTGTCCCTTTAACATTTGACTGGATTATGGGTCCCACTGGTGCTAGATGATTAGATTACATTACAGTGTGAAAACAGGCCCTTCGGCCCAACAAGTCCACACCGACCCGCCAAAGCGCAACCCACCCATACCCCTTAAATAACACTACGGGCAATTGAGCATGGCCAATTCACCTGACCTGCACATCTTTGGACTGTGGGAGCAAACCGGAACACCCGGAGGAAACCCACGCAGACACGGGGAGAACATGCAAACTCCACACAGCCGGTCGCCTGAGGCGGGAATTGAACCTGGATCTCTGGCGCTGTGAGGCAGCAGTGCTAACCACTGTGCCACCGTGCCACCCACACGGATGAGTTGATTGTTTCCAAGAACAGGCTGGCCAAAGTTCCAGAGGCCTTTTGACTGCATACATTGGTGCAGAAAGTGAAATTCAGCTTCCGACAGGAATTTCGCCCTGTGAGGGATAGAAATTGGGAGAAGGGGAGAACCTACACTACGAAATAAAGAGCGGAGAACACGGGTCAGAATTTACCACATGTGAAAGAAGTCCAAGAGAGTGGAAAGGAGGTGAAAGGCCTCAGGTGTTTTCACTGTAATGGAGTGGGACACAGAAAGTTACAGTGCCTGTGGTTTCAGAAGAGCACTGGGAAAAGGTGTGCTCATTGCCAGAAGGTGGGACATGTAAAGACACAGTGCTGGTAGTTACAAAAGGCACTGTGGGGAAAGATGTGGTAAAAGAAACTTAAGCCGGTGGCATTAGTGAAGGTAGTAAAGGAGACCCCAAGAGGAGAGGCAGGAGAGTGCACAGCCGAGGCAGGGTATGGAGTTAGTGCCCCATCTCTACAAAGCCTTCACCTCTCTGGGTAAAGTTTACTCAGAAAGTACAGGGGGAGAAGGGAAAGAAGTTACAATTTTGAGAGATATGGGAGCTAATCAATCTCTAATAGTAAGAGATGAATGTATTTGCACTCCTTCTGACCTATTACCAGAGAGAGTGGTAATGTGTGGGATAGATGGACAGAACTTTAGTGTTCCCCAATGTAAGGTCAGGTTGGAGTGCCAACTCAAGACTGGGGAAGTAACAGTGGGAGTGATTGATCGAGTGTCAATTCCAGGAACACAGTTTGTTCTTGGGAATGATTTAGCAGGATCCAAGGTGGGAGTGACACCCCATTGTTGTGGAGAAGCCAAAGGAAGACCAGGGAACTGAGGATCTAAAAGAAAAATAGCCTGGAATGTTCCCAGACTGTGTAGTAATCAGCCCCCACTGTCATAAATCACAGCAAGAAGGAAAACTAAAGAGAAAGATGAAGGAGTTGAGGTTCAGTTAGTGGGTGTCCTGTTCGCTGTAATGGTGGAGGGAGAACCTTAACAGGCAGAGGGTCAGGCAGAAGGGTTTACTCCTGAAAGATGAAGGGACTTAGGAAGAATGATGAGTCAATAAAAGAGATATATGTATTGACACATACTCAGAAAAGGAGTCAGAATGTATTCCTGAGGTTATTATCTGAAAGATAAAGTCCTAAGACGGAAATGGAGACCACAGCAGGTTAGTGCAGAGGAGAAATGGGCCGGAGTGCACCAGGTTGTGTTGCCGGTAGCATACAGACAGGAAGTGTTACATGTAGCACTTGAACTACCTGCAGGAGGTCATCGAGGTGTGAGGAAGATTCAAGCTAAGGTACAAAAGCACTTCTATTGGCCTGGACTGCACAAGGATGTGGTTAAACCTTTGCCGTACATATCATACGTACCAGATGGTAGGTAAGCCACAGGCAGTAATAAAGCCAGCACCTTTGTTGTCAATTGCCATATTCAAAGAACCATTCACATGGGTTATGATTTATTGTGTAGATCTCTCTCAAAAACTAAAAGGGGAACCAGTACTTGCTAACCATAATGGATGTGGCGAAAGTGAGGACTGCAGATGTTGGAGATTAGAGTGGAGAGTGTGGTGCTGGAAAAGCACAGCAGTTCAGGCAGCATCCTAGGAGCAGGAGAGTTGACGTTTCAGGCAAAAGCCCTTCATCAGGAATGAGGCTGGGAGCCTCATAGCATCCAACCCTATGGCATTAACGTGGACTTCACCGGTTTCCTCATATCCCCCCCCCACCTTATCCCAGATCCAACCCTCCAACTCAGCACCGCCCTCATGAGTTGTCCTACCTGTCCATCTTCCTTCCCACCTATCCGCGCCACCTTCCTCTCTGAAGTATCACCATCACACCCCCCCGTCTACTTATCGCATTATCAGCTACCTTCCCCCCAACCCCACCTCCTCCCACTTATCTTACTCCCCCCCTCACCTCCCAGCCTCATTCCTTGTGAAGGACTTTTGTCCGAAATGTCGATTCTCCTGCTCCTCGGTTGCCGCCTGACCTGCTGTGCTTTTCCAGCACCACAATCTCAACCATAATGGATGTATCTACCAGATTTCTGGAGGCAACTCCGTTACGGAGTATCAAGGCAAAGAGAATGGTAGAGGAGTTAGTAGCTTTCTTCACACGGTATGGGCTACCCAGAGAGATTCAGTTAGACCAAGAGTCTAATTTTACTGCTAAGCTGTTTAGGGAAGTCATGGATAGCTTAATCATACATTACTTTAAATTGAATGCGTAGCATCCTGAATTCCAGGGAGCTTTGGAAAGGTGGCATCTGATCCTGAAGACCCTGTTAAGAACTTACTGTCAGAATGACCTGAATGATTGGGATAAAAGTATCCCATTTGTATTGTTTGCCATTAGAGATGCCCCAGATGAATCTACTCAGTTTACTCCCTTCGAGTTAATATTCAGGCATGAAGTGAGAGAGCCTTTGAAAACAGTTAAAGAAAAAAAAAGAACTGAAGTCAGAGATCTCACACTTGGATTATTAATTGGAGGTGAGGGAGAGATTAAATTGATTAAGTGAATTAGCTAAACAGCAGCTAAAGAGGGCACAGCATAGAATGAAGCAGGTGGCAGATAAAAACTTGAAAGTTTGGACATTTCCCGGTGGGGATGATGTATCAGTATTGTTACCAGTGATAGGAGATCCCTTCAAAGCCAGGTTTAGTGGACCCTATCAAATTGAGAAAATGTTGAGCCCTATCTGGTAAAGATGGCAAATAGGAAAAAAAAACGGCACTGGGTATGTCATGTGAATATGTTGAAACATTATTATAATAGAGACAAGGCACTGGAGAAACAGGTATTAGTTACTGCCCTGCAGTGTGAGGAATCAAATGCAGATGTCACTGAGTTTGATGTGCCTCAAAATACGTTAAATAATGAGCAAGTCCCTGAGGGGAGGGATGGGTTAGTGAACTCTATGTCTCAGGAGCAAAGAACCCAGTTGAAAAGTTTGTTGCAGCAGTATGAGGACATATACGGGAATAAGATGGGGAGGACTAATGCTATTGTGCATGAGGCAGAAGTAGGGAATGCTGTTCCAATAAAATGACACCCCTACAGACTTAATCCTCTCCAAGCCACACAGGTCCAGAAGGAAGTGGATGTGATGCTCAACAAAGATATCATCGAACCGAATCAGAGCGAGTAGAGTTCACAGATCGTGTTAGTTCCCAAATCTGACGGAACTCAACAATTTTGTGTGGGCTGTTGGAAGGTCAACGCAATAACTAAATCAGACTCCTATCCAATACCAAGGTTGGAGGACTGTATAGACAAAGTTGGACAAGCCAGTTATATCACAGAGTTGGACTTTTGTGTGGTTATTGGCAGGTACCTTTATCAGAGAAAGCAAAAAAAGCTTCTGCATTTGTAACCCCAAATGGGCGACATCAATTCAAAGGGATGCCCTTTGGAATGAAGAACACACCCGCAGTATTCCAAAGACTCATGAACAGAGTATGTGGCTGGGTTAACAAACTGTGCAGTCTATTTGGATGATGTAGTGATCTTTAGTAAGTCTTGGAAAGGTCACATGGTACAGTTGGCAGAGCTCTTTGAATGACTGAGGAGCAAAACTGGTGATAAACTTAAATAAAACTGAATTTGTGAAAGCAGAGATGATGTTTCTGGGACATAACCTTGGTCATGGAAGGATGACCCCAAGGAACGCGAGGATTAAGGCCATCGAGGTACTCTCACGACCATCCTCAAAGAAAGGGGTGCATCGATTTTTGGGACTAAGTGAATTCTGTTGGAAGTTGGTTCCAAACGTGGGCAGCATAGTGGCACCGCTAACAGATTTACAAAAGGAGAACACAGAATTTCAGAGGACAGAACAATGCCAGGAGGCATTTGAGAATTTAAAAGCAGTATTAACCACCGCACCAGTTTCAACTACAGGAGAAAGTAAGGACTGCAGATGCTGGCGATCAGAGCTGAAAATGTGTTGCTGGAAAAGCGCAGCAGGTCAGGCAGCATCCAAAGAGCAGGAGAATCGACGTTTCGGGCATAAGCCCTTCTTCAGGAATGACAGTGTTAACTAAACCAAACACCTAGAAATAACCCAGAAACTCCCATTCCTGAAGAAGGGCTTATGGCCGAAACGTCGATTCCCCTGCTCTTTGGATGCTGCCTGACCTGCTGCGCTTTTCCAGCAACACATTTTCAGCAGTTTCAACTGCACCAAACTTAGAACATAGAACATAGAAACGTACAGCACAGAACAGGCCCTTTGGCCCATGATGTTATGCTGAGCATTAATCCTAATGTAATATAAAATAACAACTTACGCACCCCTCAACTCTCAGCTACCCATGTGCATGTCCAGCAGTCGCTTAAATGGCCCTAATGACTCTGCTTCCACCACCACCGCTGGCAACACATTCCATGCATTCACAACTCTTTGTGTAAAGGACCTTCCTCTGACATCCCCTCTATACCTTTCACCTAATATCTTCAAACTTTGACCCCTCGTGCCAGTCAATCCTGCCCTGGGGAAAAGCCTCTGGCTATTGACTCTATCCATTCCTCTCATTATCCTGTATACCTCGACCAGGTGACCCCTCTCCTTCCTTCTCTCCAGAGAGAAAAGTCAGAGCTTAAACATTTTGAAACCCTTTAAAGTTGCAACTGAAGCGAGCGATATTGGAGTTGGAGCTGTACTGCTACAGGAAGGTGATAATGGAATCGATTGGCCAATTGGCTACTTTTCAAAGAAACTCAACACCCTCATGAGAAAATACTCTACCATCGAAAAAGAATTATTGAGTTTGGTACTGGCCTTAAAACATTTTAGTGTTTATGTGATGAACAATGTGTCAAAGACGATTGTTACACAAACCACAATCCCCTTTCATCCTTGGAAAGGTATAAAGACAAAAATATGACTCCTTTTACATTGGAGTCTATGTTACAGACTTTTAATTTTCAAATTGTACATGTTGTGGGTCATAAAAATGTAATAGCAGATGTGTTTTGCAGATTTGAAGAAAGTGTAGATAAGATTGGACAGATTCCAATCTTATATATGTGTGCAGAAGTTAATATGAAAGGTATAACTTAGATTTATGTCCTATGTATTTCATTGTAATGGGATTAAAAATTAGAGAAAAAAAACACCTTTTCATTATGATGGTTCTTTTTTTCTTCAGGGGATGGTGTTATGAAGTTGAAGATCTGTACTGTACCTTTAAGAGAGAGAGAATGGTGTTCTGAACTGAGAGATTACAAGCTGCAAATGTGTTGCTGGTCAAAGCACAGCAGGCCAGGCAGCATCCCAGGAACAGAGAATTCGACGTTTGCGCTTATGCTCGAAACGTCGAATTCTCTGTTCCTGGGATGCTGCCTGGCCTGCTGTGCTTTGACCAGCAACACATTTGCAGCTGTGATCTCCAGCATCTGCAGACCTCATTTTTTACTGAGAGATTACAAGCACCTGTCAGTTGACTAGCTAGCAGTCCCAGAGTGTACTGGAAAATTGAAAATATGTAACATTTGGCTGTGAAATGGTTGGTTGCTGTTTTGATAACAATTTGAATTTAACCAATCAGTTTAAATTATGTCCCAGGATACCAAAACCCAATCGAATTTGAATTTATTGTTTTGCCAGCATCAAACCAATGAGACGTCTGATGTTGGAGGTGGGGGTGTAGGGGGGGTGCAGGTTATAAAATGTGGACCTTTTGGAAATTGGTCAGAGAGCAATTGCCGTCAAGACAGAAACACATGGAGATCTCCAAGAAATTAGGGAACACTCTGTATCAAAGGTACCTTTCCATGTAAAACCTACTCGCAGTAAAAAGAAAGAAGATGACCCAGGGAGATCCTCAGCCAGAAAAGTGAAGAGACAGGAGAAGACAGCAGCTGTGTGGTTTTGAAAGTAATTGATGTAATTTTAATCAGTGTCCTATTGGAACAGCATGTTGTTATAGAATTGGAGGCAGATAGTAAGCAGTTAAGGGAAACGGGGGTTTAGAGTTGTGAATAGTTGTTTAATGTTCATTTTGAGAGTTAAAAAATAAATTGATGCTATTTTCTTGAAATAGTGGAATTTGGGAGTTCTCTGTCAATCATATTTTAAGTGATTATGAGGTGAGGTGAGTTTTTCTGGGTGTTTGGTTTAGTTAACACTGGGGGACACCGCTGTGTTGTAATGATTGCCTCCTCAACCTTAAGTAAGCTTCCTTCTTCGTCTTGACTAGATGTTCCACATCCTTTGTCACCCAAGGTTCCTTCACCCTACCATCCCTTCCTTGCCTCAGTGCAACAAACCTATTCAGCACTATCAGGAGGTGCTCCCTCAACAATCTCCACATTTCTGTTGTGCATTTCCCTGAGAACATCTGTTCCCAATTTAGCCACCCTGGTTCCAGCCTAATAGCATCGTAATTCCCCCTCCCCCAATTAAATGCTTTCCCACACCGTCTGCTCCTGTCCCTCTCCATAACTTTAGTGAAGGTCAGTGAGTTGTGATCACTATCACCGAAATGCTCTCCCACCGAGAGATCTGACACCTGGTATGATTCGTTGCCAAGCACCAGATCCAATATGGCCTCCCCTCTGGTCGGCCTATCTACATATTCAGTCAGGAACCCTTCCTGGAGACACCTGACAAAAACTGCTCCATCCAAACTATTTAAACTGAGTAGGTTCCAATCAATATTAGGGAAGCTGAAGTTACCCAAGACAACAACCCTGTTACTTCTGCACCCTTCCAAAATCTGCCTCCCAATCTGCTCCTCTGTGTTTCTGTTGCTATGGGGGCGGGGGGGGTGGGTGGTGGTTTCTTTACAAACCTCCCAGTAAGGTGACTGCTCCTTTCCTGTTTCTGACTTCCACCCATACTGACTCAGTGGACAAACCCTCCTCAGCGACCTCCCTTTCTGCAGCTGTGACACTATCCTTGATTAGCAATGCTACTCCTCCACCTCTTTTACCTCCCCCCCTATTCCTATTGAAACATTTAAACCCTGGAATGTCCAACAACCATTCCTGCCCCGTCATATCCAAGTCTCCGTAGTGGCCACAACATCATAGTTCCAAGTACTGATCCGTACTCTGAGTTTGTCACCCGTATTCCTGATACATGCATTAGAATAGACACATTTCACCCATCACACTGACTGAACCTCTGCCATATCAATTTCCCATCCCTGCTCACAGACTCGCTGCACCATCTTTCTGGCTGGTCACTACCTACTCCATCATCTGATCTGTAGCTCAGGTTCCCACCCCCGCCCTCCTACCAATCTAGTTTAAACCCTCCCGAAGAGCTCTCGCTGGTGCGGTGCTGGGCCAGATTGAACAGGGCAGAGTGTGGTGCTGGAAAAGCACAGCAGGTCAGGCAGCATCCGAGGAGCAGAAGAATCGATGTTTCGGGCATGGGCCCTTGATCACTGGGCAGAGGTGTGCCCTGTGCCTGAATTCCTGAGCTTCTCCCATCTCGATGGGGTTCCTTTTAAATATGGTGGCCGCATCAAGGACATCTTCAAGCTTCTGGAGTGATCTGATCGACAGGGAACCACTTTTCGCTCTCCTTTCCCATCTTGCCCTCTGTCACGTGTCTTTGGCCAAACGTTCTACAATCGATGGAACTTTAAAACCTGAGCTCGGGTGAGTACAAATGATGAGTTCAATGCCCTGTGTTGCTAATGGTTACTGAGCCTACCCCAGCAGCATTAGATTTACACTTCAGCTTGGCGTATTGTAATGGTGTCACCAGCAATGTTGTAAAAAAAGGTCAGAAATCTCTTAATTTCGACATTTCAAGAAGGTGCTGAAAATATTCATCGGCTGAGTTACTCTGTTTGTTACGTATTGCTTCGGGGGATGTGGGTGGTGCTGGCAAGACTGTTGTCTGTCCCTAATTACCCTTGAGGGCATGTTCACAGTCAGACCCGGGTAAGCTCAGCAGATTTCCTTCCCTAAAGGACATCAGTGAAGCTGATGGGATTTTATAACGAATTAAAAGTCTGACTGAAAATGGATGAAATGGACTTGGGGGGGTGATGGACTAGACTGGGTGGGGGGAGGGGAGGTAGCAAGGAAGTCTGTATCTCCCTCAGCAGAGTCCTTGAGTTAAATGGAGGGAGAGTGATGCTCGAAACTGGATCACAGCTCCCTGCTCGTCGTTGTCTCCCTGTGGAATTTTGTTGGGGTCAGGTTCCTTGGCAATACTTTGAGGAGCTTGTTCTTCATGGCACCTGACAACCCAGTCCCGTCTCGTCAAGAACAGCAGCGGGCCATTCAGCCCTTCTCCTGTTTGGCCGTGGGACCTCTAGTTAACTGAGGCGGAAGTGGGTACTGCACATGCTGGAAATTAGAGTCAAGGTTAGGGTGGTGCTGGAAAAGCACAGCAGGGCAGGCAGCATTTTGCCTGGAACGTTGATTTCCCTGCTCCTCGGATGCTGCCTGACCTGCTGTGCTTTTCCAGCACCGCTCTAATCTTGATGCTAGTTAACTGACCTTGGTTCTGCACTCCCATGTTACAGTTCTGTGAATCTCCATTCAAAAGATCTCAAAGGTTGTATTTGTTCAAGCAGTGTTGGCCATGTGCGTTCGGTTGCAAATGATCTTGTCGGTTATCTGATTATTGGTTTGTTGCTGCCGAGATAGCGCCAGCATTGGAGTGTGTGCCCAAGGACATTGAACGGTGATTGACCTCAGTATTTCAGCCTCTGCTATCTGGTCTGATTTTCCTTCCCAGCATTCCCAGCTAGGTTCCCAAGGGGATGGTCACCCTCACGGTCTAAGTGCAGCAGGTCAGGCAGCATCCAAGGAACAGGAGATTCGACGTTTCGGGCATAAGCCCTTCTTCAGGATTCTGAGCTTTTTCAGCTCTGATACTCCAGCATCTGCAGACCTCACTTTCTCCTCACGGTCTAAGTGGCTAATTCCACAGGATATTCCAGAGAGACTGAAGCCCTCCAACCCAAGCAGTTAGTGACCAGAATTGGGAACCGTACCAAGCCCCAGAACCTGAGTAAACATGGCCACCATCGACGTGCCAGCTGGGGCTTGGGCCCCAAAGCCTTCCCTGTCTGAAAAACACAAAACGCTTGAAATGCTGACCAGGCCTGACAGTATCTGGAGCAGTTAGGATGAGAGGTCACAGACCAGAACGTCTTGTGTTCCAAACCTTTGTTCGGCAGAGTATTAAAAGATATGGGCCGAAGGTTAGACCACAGATCTGCCCTGATCTCATTAAATGGTGGGACAGGTTCAAGGCTGAACGACCTGCTCCAGTTCTTAGCCTGACTCCAAAAGCATCCTCCATTTTAATCACTCTCCCATTCTTCAGCTGCCTTGGTCTCTTGAATCCTCCCCCTAAATCTCTCTGGTGCTCTTTCCTGGACGAGAGCCCTTTCAAAACCAATAGCTTCTGTAGTTTGGTGTCAATTGGCCAAAGCAACAAGTCAGAGAGTGGCAATTCTCTGGTGAGTAACTCCCCTCCTGAGGCCTGTCCCACCATCTACAAGGCACGAGACCAAGCTGTGCACTCAGAGCATGCGCAGAGCAACTGGCAGAGGTCTTCTCGGAGATCTTCAACCTCTCCCTGCAGCAGGCCACTGTCCCTGCCTGTTCCAAGAGGGCCAACATCATCCATGTGCCTAAGAAGGCTCATGCAGCATGTCTCAATGACTACCGCCCAGTGACCCTAACTTCCGTGGTCATGAGGTGCTTTGAAATGCTGGCCATGACATTAATCAACTCCAGCCTCCTCACTACTCTTGACCCACTCCAATTTGCCTATCGAACTAACAGGTCCACATCAGGTGCTATATCACTTGCCCTTCACTCCTCCCTAGAATGTCTTGACACCAAGAACAGCTATGTAAGAATCCTACTCATTGACTACAGTTCAGCCCCCAACACTATTAACCCCTTGAGACTGATTACTAAACTTAGTGATCTCAGACTAAGCCCCACTCTCTGCAACTGGATCCTCAGTTCCCTGACCCACAGGCCACAGTCAGTGAAGATTGGGGACAATATTTCATCCTCACTAACACTCAACATTGGAGCCCCCCAAGGATACGTACTCAGCCCCCCCACTGTACTCACTGTATACCCATGACTGCATCGCCAAATACCAGACTGATGCCATTTATAAGTTCGCTGATGACACCACTGTAGTCGGTTGAATCTCAGAGGGCAAAAAACAGACTATAGCCGGGAGGTGGAAGACCTGGACAGATGGTGCACTGAGAACAACCGAGCTCTCAATTCCGGCAAAATCAAGGAACTCATTATTGACTTTCAGCGGGATGTTACTCATGTCTCCCAACACATTAACAGCACAGAGGTGGAACGAGTGGAGAGTGTCAAGTTCCTGGGAATGGTCACCCATAACAAGCTTTCTTGGACTCTTCATGTGGACGCACTGGTTACAAAGGCCCAACAACATCTCTTCTTCCTCAGGCAGCTGGGGAAATTTGGCATGACGGCGAATACCCTTGCCAACTTTTATAGGTGCACCATCCAGAGCATTCTGTCTGCGTGTATCACTACCTGGTACGGCCACTGTACCATTCAGGATCGGAGACGGTTACAGAGAGTGGGGAACCCGGTCTGGACAATCACAAAGGCCCAACCTCCCATCTATAGAATCCATCTACCAGGCCCCGCTGTCAAGGAAAGGCCACCAGCATTCTCAAAGATCCATCCCACCCTGACAATGCTTTTCTTCAACCTCTACCATCGGGGAGAAGGTACAGAAGCCTGAACACACACACACACACACACACACGCCAGCTGGTTTCATATCAGTTTCTACCCGACTGTTGTTAGACTGGGGTACAGAGTGCGGCGGGAGCTGGGCGGAAGTGAAGGCAGAGCACAAAGCCAGTCGGGAAGGTAAGTGATTGTTATTCGAGTGGGTGTGTTCTAGACCCCAGGTCCTACAAAGTAGGGTCTCCCTCCCTCCCTTCTCCTCTAACCTTCCCCCAAAAAGAAGGTCCAAGGAAGTTCCTGTGGATTGAAGAGTGAGGCTTCAGCTCAAGAGTCTTTGAGAAGGAGATTGAGTGAAGTGATTACGCCACAGTTGAAGAGGGTGAAGACGTGACTGCCCAGCTGGTTCAGTGTGCTACGTGCTTGATGTGGGAAGTCAGTGACTCTGATGTGTCTGGCTTGTATAAGTGTGGAAAGTGTGTGCACATTCAGCTATTGACAGAGCATATTGCAGCACTGATGAAAGAACTCTAGGACCTTAGGCTCATCCGAGAGAACGAGATCTTTCTGGACAAGACCTTCAGCGAGGTTATTACACCGACCATACCAGAAGAGAGCAGACAATGAGGAAGGCAGAGAGGAGACCCCGGGGGAAGTACCTGTCAGGAACAAGTTGAATCTTTTGGAAACAGTAGAGACAGATGACACTGCCAGTCCACAAGGCAGCCAGGTCTGTCAATCAAAAGTTGGTGTGGTGGCAGAGCAGAAGAGTCGGACATCGCACAGAGCTGTGGTAATAGGGGACTCCATAGTTAGAGGAACTGACCGGGGTTTTTGTGGCAGCAGACGGAATTTAAGGATGGTGTGTTGCCCTCCTGGTGCCAGGGTTAAGGACATCGCAAACAGAGTGCAGGAAATCCTCAAGGACGAAGATGAAGAGCCAGAGGTGGTGGTACATGTCGGCACAAATGATGTCGGGAAGAAGAGAGGGACATTCTACAACAGGACTTCGGAGAACTAGGAAGAAGGCTGAAAAGCAGGACGTCCAGGGTGGTTATCTCCGGTTGGCTTCCAGTTCCTCGGGCTGGTGAGACCAGGAATAGGGAGATAATGGACTCAAATGTGTGGCTGGGGAACTGGTGCAGGAAGCAAGGATTTAAATTCTTGGATCACTGGGATATATTTTGTGGTAAGCATAAATTCTACAAGAGAGACGGCTTGCACCTTAATAGGTTAGGGACCAGCATTCTGGCAGGCAGGTTTGCTACTGCGACACAGCTACGTTTAAACTAAGTAGCCGGGGGGAGGTGGGGGGAACAAACTGGACGTTTAAGAAGGAAATTGGAGGGAAAGTTAGAACAAAGGAAGTCAAGAAAGACAACGGTATCAATGAGGCAGAAACCTCAGAAAGGGATCATGCTGTAAGGTTGAGTGAAATAGGGGTTGATGGGAAGGGTGAGGACAGTAACAAATTAAAAATACTATACATGAACGCACGAAGCATTAGAAATAAGATGGATAAATTTGAGGCTCTTTTGGAAATTGGCAGATACGATATTGTGGGGATAACAGAGACGTGGCTTCAAGTGGACAGGGCCTGGAATGAATATTCAAGGCTACACGTGCTATCATAAGGACAGACTGACGGGCAGAGGGGGTGGGGTGGCCATGTTGGTAAGGGATTATATTCAGTCCCTTGTGCGGGAGGGGGGGACCTAGAATCCAGGGATGTAGAGTCAGTGTGGATAGAGCTGAGAAATGCTAAGGGTTAAAAGACCTCCTTGGGAGTTATCTACAGGCCCCCAAACAGTAGTCTGGATGTCGGATATAAGTTGAATCAGGAGCTGAAATTGGCCTGTTGCAAAGATGTTACTACAGTTGTTATGGGGGATTTCAACATGCAGGTAGACTGGGAGAATCAGGATGGTATTGGGCCTCAAGAAAGAGACTTTGTGGAGTGCCTCCGAGATGGATTCTTAGAGCAGCTGGTGCTGGAGCCGACCAGGGAGAAGGCAATTCTGGATCTGGTATTGTGTAATGAACCAGAATTGGTCAGGGACCTCGAAGTGAAGGAGCCATTGGGAAGTAGTGACCATAATACAATAAGCTTCAATCTACAATTTGAGAGGGAGAGGGTACAGTCGGAAGTGACAGTACTTCTGTTGAATAAAGGGAACTATGGAGCTATGAGGGAGGAGCTGGCCAAAGTTCAATGGTGCAATACCTTAGCAGGGATGACAGTGGTGGAACAATGGCAGATATTTCTGTGTATAATGCAGAAGTTGCAGGATCAGTTCATTCCAAAAAGGAAGAAAGATCCCAGGAGGAGGCATGGGCGGCCATGGCTGACGAAGGAAGTTAAGAAACATATAAAGTTCAAAAAGAAAAAGTATAACATAGCAAAGATAAGTGGGAAAACAGAGGACTGGGAAGCTTTTAAAGAACAACAGCAGATTACTAAGAAGGAAATACGCAGAGAAAATATGGGGTAGGAAGGTAAACTGGCCAAAAATATAAAGGAGGATAGTAAAGGCTTTTTAGGTATGTGAAAGGCAAAAAATTGGTGGAGACTAAAATTGGGCCCTTGACAGAATCAGGGGAATATATTACGGGGAACAAAGAAATGGTAGAAGAATTGAATTGGTACTTCAGATCTGTGTTCACTGGGGAAGACACAAGCAATCTCCCTGAGGTAACAGTGGCTGAAGGACCTGAACTTAAGGGATGACAGCTGCAAATGTGTTGCTGGTCAAAGCACAGCAGGTTAGGCAGCATCTCAGGAATAGAGAATTCGACGTTTCGAGCATAAGCCCTTCATCAGGAATAAGAGAGAGAGAGCCAAGCCGGCTAAGATAAAAGGTAGGGAGGAGGGACTAGGGGGAGGGGCGATGGAGGTGGGATAGGTGGAAGGAGGTCAAGGTGAGGGTGATAGGCCGGAGTGGGGTGGGGGCGGAGAGGTCAGGAAGAGGATTGCAGGTTAGGAGGGCGGTGCTGAGTTGAGGGAACCGACTGAGACAAGGTGGGGGGAGGGGAAATGAGGAAGCTGGAGAAATCTGAATTCATACCTTGTGGTTGGAGGGTTCCCAGGCGGAAGATGAGGCGCTCCTCCTCCAGCCGTCGTGTAGTTGTGTTCTGCCGGTGGAGGAGTCCAAGGACCTGCATGTCCTCGGTGGAGTGGGAGGGGGAGTTAAAGTGTTGAGCCACGGGGTGATTGGGTTGGTTGGTTCGGGCGGCCCAGAGGTGTTCTCTGAAGCATTCCGCAAGTAAGCGGCCTGTCTCACCAATATAGAGGAGGCCACATCGGGTGCAGCGGATGCAATAGATGATGTGTGTGGAGGTACAGGTGAACTTGTGACGGATATGGAAGGATCCCTTGGGGCCTTGGAGGGAAGTGAGTGTGGAGGTGTGGGCGCAAGTTTTACATTTCCTGCGGTTGCAGGGGAAGGTGCCGGGGGTGGAGGTTGGGTTGGTGGGGGGTGTGGATCTGACAAGGGAGTCACGAAGGGAGTGGTCCTTGCGGAATGCTGATAGGGGAGGGGAGGGAAATATATCCTTGGTGGTGGGGTCCGTTTGGAGGTGGCGGAAATGGCGGCGGATAATACGTTGTATGCGCAGGTTGGTGGGGTGGTAGGTGAGAACCAGTGGGGTTCTGTCTTGGTGGCGGTTGGAGGAGCGGGGCTCAAGGGCAGAGGAGCGGGAAGTGGAGGAGATGCGGTGGAGGGCATCGTCGATCACGTCTGGGGGGAATCTGCGGTCCTTGAAGAAGGAGGCCATCTGGGCTGTGCGGTGTTGGAACTGGTCCTCCTGGGAGCAGATGCGGCGGAGACGAAGGAATTGGGAATATGGGATGGCGTTTTTACAGGGGGCAGGGTGGGAGGAGGTGTAGTCCAGGTAGCTGTGGGAGTCAGTCGGTTTATAATAGATGTCTGTGTTGAGTCGGTCGCCCGAGATAGAAATGCAAAAGGTCTAGGAAGGGGAGGGAGGAGTCTGAGACAGTCCAGGTGAATTTCAGGTCGGGATGGAAGGTGTTAGTAAAGTTGATGAACTGTTCAACCTCCTCGTGGGAGCACGAGGCAGCGCCGATACAGTCATCGATGTAGCGGAGGAAAAGGTGGGGGGTGGTGCCAGTGTAGTTGCGGAAGATGGACTGTTCCACATATCCTACGAAGAGGCAGGCATAGCTGGGGCCCATGCGGGTGCCCATGGCAACTCCTTTAGTTTGGAGGAAGTGGGAGGATTGAAAAGAGAAGTTATTCAGGGTGAGGACCAGTTCAGTCAGTCGAAGGAGGGTGTCAGTGGAAGGGTACTGGTTGGTGCGGCGGGAAAGGAAGAAGCGGAGGGCTTTGAGTCCTTCGTGATGGGGGATGGAGGTGTACAGGGACTGGATGTCCATCGTGAAAATAAGGCGTTGGGGACCGGGGAAGCGAAAATCCTGGAGGAGGTGGAGGGCGTGGGTGGTGTCCCGAACGTAGGTGGGGAGTTCTTGGACTAAAGGGGACAGGACCGTGTCGAGGTATTGGGAGATGAGTTCGGTGGGGCAGGAGCAGGCTGAGACAATGGGTCGGCCGGGGCAGTCAGGTTTGTGGATTTTGGGCAGGAGGTAGAAACGGGCGGTGCGGGGTTGTGGGACTATGAGGTTGGAGGCGGTGGATGGGAGATCCCCTGAGGTGATGAGGTCCTGGATGGTCTGGGAGATGATGGTTTGGTGGTGGGAGGTGGGGTCGTGGTCAAGGGGGCGATAAGAGGAGGCGTCCGCGAGCTGGCGTTTGGCTTCAGCGGTGTTCAGGTCAGTGCGCCAAACTACCACCGCGCCTCCCTTGTCTGCGGGTTTGATGGTGAGGTTGGGATTGGAGCGGAGGGAGTGGAGGGCTGCACGTTCTGAGGGTGAGAGGTTGGAGTGGGTGAGAGGGGTGGACAGGTTGAGTCGGTTGATGTCACGGCGGCAGTTGGTTATAAAGAGGTCGAGGGCGGGTAGGAGGCCTGCACGGGTGTCCAGGTGGATGGGGTGTGTTGGAGGCGGGAGAAGGGGTCGTCAGAGGGTGGGCGGGAGTCTTGGTTGTGAAAGTAGGCACGGAGCTTGGTTGTGAAAGTAGGCACGGAGCTTTTCACTATGGACATCCGGTCCCTGTACACCTCCATCCCCCATCACGAAGGACTCAAAGCCCTCCGCTTCTTCCTTTCCCGCCGCACCAACCAGTACCCTTCCACTGACACCCTCCTTCGACTGACTGAACTGGTCCTCACCCTGAATAACTTCTCTTTTCAATCCTCCCACTTCCTCCAAACTAAAGGAGTTGCCATGGGCACCCGCATGGGCCCCAGCTATGCCTGTCTCTTTGTAGGATATGTGGAACAGTCCATCTTCCGCAACTACACTGGCACCACCCCCCACCTTTTCCTCCGCTACATCGATGACTGTATCGGCGCTGCCTCGTGCTCCCACAAGGAGGTTGAACAGTTCATCAACTTTACTAACACCTTCCATCCCGACCTGAAATTCACCTGGACTGTCTCAGACTCCTCCCTCCCCTTCCTAGACCTTTCCATTTCTATCTCGGGCGACCGACTCAACACAGACATCTATTATAAACCGACTGACTCCCACAGCTACCTGGACTACACCTCCTCCCACCCTGCCCCCTGTAAAAACGCCATCCCATATTCCCAATTCCTTCGTCTCCGCCGCATCTGCTCCCAGGAGGACCAGTTCCAACACCGCACAGCCCAGATGGCCTCCTTCTTCAAGGACCGCAGATTCCCCCCAGACGTGATCGACGATGCCCTCCACCGCATCTCCTCCACTTCCCGCTCCTCCGCCCTTGAGCCCCGCTCCTCCAACCGCCACCAAGACAGAACCCCACTGGTTCTCACCTACCACCCCACCAACCTGCGCATACAACGTATTATCCGCCGCCATTTCCGCCACCTCCAAACGGACCCCACCACCAAGGATATATTTCCCTCCCCTCCCCTATCAGCGTTCCGCAAGGACCACTCCCTTCGTGACTCCCTTGTCAGATCCACACCCCCCACCAACCCAACCTCCACCCCCGGCACCTTCCCCTGCAACCGCAGGAAATGTAAAACTTGCGCCCACACCTCCACACTCACTTCCCTCCAAGGCCCCAAGGGATCCTTCCATATCCGTCACAAGTTCACCTGTACCTCCACACACATCATCTATTGCATCCGCTGCACCCGATGTGGCCTCCTCTATATTGGTGAGACAGGCCGCTTACTTGCGGAACGCTTCAGGGAACACCTCTGGGCCGCCCGAACCAACCAACCCAATCACCCCGTGGCTCAACACTTTAACTCCCCCTCCCACTCCACCGAGGACATGCAGGTCCTTGGACTCCTCCACCGGCAGAACACAACTACACGACGGCTGGAGGAGGAGCGCCTCATCTTCCGCCTGGGAACCCTCCAACCACAAGGTATGAATTCAGATTTCTCCAGCTTCCTCATTTCCCCTCCCCCCACCTTGTCTCAGTCGGTTCCCTCAACTCAGCACCGCCCTCCTAACCTGCAATCCTCTTCCTGACCTCTCCGCCCCCACCCCACTCCGGCCTATCACCCTCACCTTGACCTCCTTCCACCTATCCCACCTCCATCGCCCCTCCCCCTAGTCCCTCCTCCCTACCTTTTATCTTAGCCTGCTTGGCTCTCTCTCTCTTATTCCTGATGAAGGGCTTATGCTCGAAACGTCGAATTCTCTATTCCTGAGATGCTGCCTAACCTGCTGTGCTTTGACCAGCAACACATTTGCAGCTGTGATCTCCAGCATCTGCAGACCTCATTTTTTACTGAACTTAAGGGAATTTACATTTGCCAGGAATTGGTGTTGGAGAGACTGTTAGGTCTGAAGGTTGATAAGTCCCTGGGGCCTGATGGTCTACATCCCAGGGTACTGAGGGAGGTGGATCGAGAAATCATGGATGCATTGGTGATTATTTTCCAGAGTTCAATAGATTCGGGATCAGTTCCTGCGGATTGGAGGGTGGCTAATGTTATACCACTTTTTAAGAAAGGTGGGAGAGAGAAAGCAGGAAATTATAGACCAGTTAGTCTGACCTCAGTGGTGGGAAAGATGCTGGAGTCTATTATAAAGGATGAAATTACGACACATCTGGATAGTAGTCACAGGATAGGTCAGAGTCAGCATAGATTTATGAAGGGGAAATCGTGCTTGACTAATCTTCTGGAATGTTTTGAGGATGTAACTCTGAAGATGGACGAGGGAGATCCAGTAGATGTAGTGTACCCGGACTTTCAGAAAGCTTTTGATAAAGTCCCACACAGGAGGTTAGTGAGCAAACTTAGGGCGCATAGTATTGGGGGCAAAGTACTGACTTGGATCGAAAGTTGGTTGGCTGACAGGAAACAAAGAGTAGTGATAAACGGCTCCATTTCGGAATGGCAGGCAATGACCAGTGGGGTACCGCAGGGATCAGTACTGGGACCACAGCTTTTTACAATATATGTTAATGATATAGAAGATGGTATTGCTGATGATACTAAGCTGGGTGGCAGGGTGAAATGTGATGAGGATGTTAGGAGATTACAGGGTGACCTGGACAAGTTAGGTGAGTGGGCAGATGCATGGCAGATGCAGTTTAATGTGGATAAATGTATGGTTATCCACTTTGGTGGCAAGAACAGGAAGGCAGATTACTATCTAAATGGAATCAATTTAGGTAAAGGGGCAGTACAGAGAGATCTGGGTGTTCTTGTACACCAGTCAATGAAGGTAAGCATGCAGGTACAGCAGGTAGTGAAGAAAGCTAATAGCATGCTGGCCTTCATAACAAGAGGGATTGAGTATAGAAGCAAAGAGGTGCTTCTGCAGCTGTACAGGGCCCTGGTGAGACCACACCTGGAGTACTGTGTGCAGTTCTGGTCTCCAAATTTGAGGAAAGACATTCTGGCTATTGAGGGAGTGCAGCGTAGGTTCACGAGGTCAATTCCTGGAATGGCGGGATTACCTTACGCTGAAAGACTGGAGCGACTGGGCTTGTACACCCTGGAGTTTAGAAGACTGAGAGGGAATCTGATTGAGACATATAAGATTATTAAAGGTTTGGACACTCTGGCAGCAGGAAACATGTTTCCGCTGATGGGTGAGTGCCGAACCAGAGGACACAGCTTAAAAATACGGGGTAGGCCATTTAGGACAGAGATGAGGAGAAACTTCTTTACCCAGAGAGTGGTGGCTGTGTGGAATGCTCTGCCCCAGAGGGCAGTGGAGGCCCAGTCTCTGGATTCATTTAAGAAAGAGTTGGATAGAGCTCTCAAGGATAGTGGGATCAAGGGTTATGGAGATAAGGCAGGAACAGGATACTAATTAGGATGATCAGCCATGATCATATTGAATGTGCAGGCTCTAAGGGCAGAATGGCCATACTCCTGCACCTATTGTCTATAATACTGAATGGCTCAACACTTTAACTCTCCCTCCCACTCCACCGAGGACATGCAGGTCCTTGGACTCCTCCATCGGCAGAACATAACAACACGACGATTGGAGGAAGAGCGCCTCATCTTCCGCCTGGGAACCCTCCAACCACAAGGGATGAACTCAGATTTCTCCAGTTTCCTCATTTCCCCTCCCCCCACCTTGTCTCAGTCGGTTCCCTCAACTCAGCACCGCCCTCCTAACCTGCAATCTTCTTCCTAACCTCTCCGCCCCCAGCCCACTCCGGCCTATCACCCTCACCTTGACCTCCTTCCACCTATCACATCTCCATCGCCCCTCCCTCAAGTCCCTCCTCCCTACCTTTTATCTTAGCCTGCCTGGCACACTCTCCTCATTCCTGATGAAGGGCTCTGGCCCGAAACGTCGAATTTCCTGCTCCTTGGATGCTCCCTGACCTGCTGCACTTTTCCAGCAACACATTTTCAGCCCTGATCTCCAGCATCTGCAGACCTCACTTTTTACTATAATACTGAATGGACTCACAAACTCTTAACATTTGCCTGTCCCTGTTTACCTATTATTTACTTATCTCTGCGACTTAACTCTGTGATCTGCCTGTATTGCTCGCAAGACAAAGCTTTTCACTCTGCCTCGGTACACAGGACAATAAATTCAGTTCAAGTCAGGAGTGTGATGGAATACTCCCTACTTGCCCTGGATGGAGAGCAGCTCCAACAACACTCGAGAAGCTCGACACCGTCTGGTAGAAAGCAGCCCCCGCTTGATTGGCCCCACATCAACTGCGTTTGACGCAAACATCCTTCACTGATCCTCAATATCAGTAATATCGATAAGATGCACTGCAGCAACTTACCAACGGCACCTTCCAAACCCAGAGCCAGTCATCGGCAAATCCCCTTCCAAGCCACTCACCATCCTGGCCTGGAGATATCAGGCCATTCCTCCAATCAACATCCTGCAACCCCTTCCCTCCACCACAACAGGGACCTCAGCAGGTCAGGAAGGTGGCTCACCATCGCCACCTCCTGGATGGGCAATGACTGCTGGTCGAGCCAGTGATACCCACATCCCATAAATGGATGTTCTTCAAAAACAAAACTGAAGCCTGCAGTCCTGGGGATGTTCCTAGCCCTGGTGAGCGACTTACTTAACAGCGGTGCTGCCTTGTGGAGTTAATTGCAGGAGATGGGCTGGCTCAGCCTATGTTGTGACAATGTGTTTGGAATGGACTGTGAGCCGAGTGCGGAGCGTGTGTCAGGATTGGTGAACTTCAGAGAACCCTCGCTAAGTTTGTCGCTGTGGTCACAGCTGCTTCTGTCGTCAACAGTTGCGGTTCTAGCCCCCCCCCCGGACCACAATGGGATATTGTGACTTCACTGCTTCTGAATACAAGTCTCCCTTGTCCAGGGCCCAGCCAATGAAGGAACACTGACACTCAGACTGTCCGGTCACAACGCAAGGCTGAGAAGGTAAATGGCTGGCCATGCATCACCAGCAATGCCTCTGTCTCACGTTCTTCCTCCTCTTCCCTGTCCATCGCCCGTCACGGTAACCCAGGGGTTGATGTTGCTGCCTCGCCTCTGCCCATGGGAATGTTGGGAGGTTTCCTGGTGGTGGTAACGTTCACCTTGCTGCTGAATGGAGCCTGCCGGAGAGTGGAGGGGGAGGGAGCTGGTGAAGTTCCATTCCCTTCCATCGGTTTCCCACCCCCCCTGTTTTTAAGGCTTCAAAAAGACACGGGATGGGGGTGCAATTCTTTTTACGCAGAGTATGGTCCGTGTGTGGAATGAACTCCCTGAGGAAGTGGTGGATATGAGTACAGTTACAACATTTAAAAGACATTTGGATAACGACATCAATAGGGAAGGGTTTGGAGGGGTATGTGCCAGGAGCAGGCAGGTGGGACTGGTTTAGTTTGGGATGATGGTCAGCACGGACTGGTTGGGCCGAAGGGTCTGTTTCCATGTTGGGTGACTGTAATTCAGAAGGCAGTGGTGGCAAGTTGAATTGCTTCCTAAGTAAATTCAGGGCAGCACGGTGGCTAAGTGGTTAGCACAGCTGCCTCACAGTGCCAGGGGACCCAGGTTCGATTCCATCCTTGGGCGACTGTCTGTGTGGAGTTTGCACATTCTCCCCGTGTCTGCGTGGGTTTCCTCCGGGTGCTCCGGTTTCTCCCCACAGTCCAAAGATGTACAGGTCAGGGTGGGTTGGCCATGGGAAATTGCCCCATAGTGTTCAGGGTAGGTGGGTCGCCATGGGAAATACAGGGATGGAGTGGGGCCTGGGTTTGGGAGGGATACTGACAGGAAGGGATGGTATGGGCTGAATGGCTTGCTTCCAAATTCGATGAGGGTCTACCCCATTGTCATGGAGGCTAGACCAGGTGAGAATAGCAGATTTCCTTACCTAAAGGACATTAAGAGAACAATGTGTGGAAAAAGATGGGTTTGTTAGCGACAGGCAGCATGGCTTTGTATGAAGGAGATTGTGTCTCAGAAACCTG
The DNA here is from genome assembly GCF_020745735.1 of Hemiscyllium ocellatum. Classification (NCBI taxonomy): domain Eukaryota; kingdom Metazoa; phylum Chordata; class Chondrichthyes; order Orectolobiformes; family Hemiscylliidae; genus Hemiscyllium; species Hemiscyllium ocellatum. The sequence continues at coordinate 3,154,626 of NC_083444.1, read as the reverse complement.
AGTGTTGGAGGAAGGTGATTGGTGTGTCTGGGTGCTGGGCGTTGTCTACCTGGCCTTTAGCAAGGTCCCTCATGGCAGGCTGGTACGAAGGTGGAGTCTCATGGGATCACAGTGGATGGGGAAGATGGCTACAGAACTGGCTGGGTCACAGAAGACAGGCATAGCGATGGAAGGGTGGTTTTCTGACTGGAGCTCTGTGAGCAGTGGTGTTCCACAGGGATTAGGGCAGGCAGCACTGCTGTTTGTAAAATGTGGCAATGGTTTGGTGGAGGGGTGTACCTGGCCTGAGGAAGAAGTTTGCAGACGACACAAAAACTGTGGGAGCTGCAGATACTGAGGAGGATTGTCAGAGAATACAGCAGGAGATAGATAGACTTGGGCAGAGAAATAGAGGGTGGAGTTTAATCCCGACAAATGTGAGGTGACATGTTTTGGGGGATCTAATGCAGGAGGGAGGTATACAGTAAATGGCAGAACCCTTAGTAGCATCAGAGGGATCGAGGTGTAAAATGGAGGTGTGTGCATCCTTGCCTTCGTTGGTTGGCACAGAGAGTATAAAGTTATGTTGCAGCTGTATAGGTTAGTGAGGCCACTTTTGGAATATTATGTCCAGTTCTGGTCGCCACGTTACCTGAAGGATTTGGAAGCTTTACAGAAGGTGTGGGAACAGTTTTGTTGCCTGGTTTTGGAGGGTATTAACTCCAAGGAGAGATTGGAAAACTTGGTCTGTTTTCAGAGGCAACAATTGCCAGGAAAATACTCAGCAGGTCTGTCCGATCCTGCAGGGAGGGAGAGAGGAAGCAGAATGGTTGTTTCAGGTCCAGTGACCCTTCATCAGGAATCTCAGACACAAAGAGAAGTGCTCAACTGAAAATCTCATGGGGGCAGATTGATGTTGCTTTGTATTCATTTCGTTGTTAATGGTCTTTCTGTTGTTTGTGGATTTGGAATGTTGGCACAGAGTTACGTCTGTACCTTGGAAGAGAGGGTCTCCCATCTGTGGGAGCAGAGCTAAAGAGGTGCCAGTGGATATCAGGAAGGACGGAAATGGAGTCTATCTGAGGAGCACATCCATGGCTCCCTTCAGGCTAACCCTCCACAACCTGACTCACTCCTTCAGTGACCTCTGCGGCTGCTGAGGCTGAACATGGTAAGAGCCTGCTCCTGGTATTCCTGTACAAGAAATCCCTTTGCAGTTTCCTCCCCTCCTTCCTTCGTGCAGGTCAGTGGCCATGGCTGAACGGGTAGCACTCTGGACACTGAGTCAGACGGTTGTAGGTTCAATTCCCACTGCGGAGATTTCAGGAGACAAATCTGACCGGAACCTCCCACTGCAGTGCTAAGGGAGCGGGCACTGTCGGAGGGTCAGTGCTGAGAGAGTGGGCACTGTCAGAAGGTCAGTGCTGAGGGAGCAGGCACTGTCGGAGGGTCAGTGCTGAGGGAGTGGGCACTGTCGGAGGGTCAGTGCTGAGGGAGCACCGTACTGTCGTAGGATCAGTGCTGAGGGAGTGCCGCACTGTCGGACGGTCAGTGCTGAGGGAGTGCCGCACTGTTGGAGGATTAGTGCTGAGGGAGTGGGCACTGTCGGAGGGTCAGTGCTGAGGGAGCACTGCACTGTAGGAGGGTCAGTGCTGAGGGAGCACCGCCCTGTCGGAGGGTCAGTGCTGAGGGAGCACCGCACTGTCGGAGGGTCAGCGCTGAGGGAGCGCCGCACTGTCGGAGGGTCAGTGCTGAGGGAGTGCCGCACTGTCGGAGGGTCAGTGCTGAAGGAGTGCCGCACTGTTGGAGGCTCAGTGCTGAGAGATAGCCCCACCTTTGGAGAAATCCTTTGAGCTCTATCGGGAAGGTCTTCAGCGGCTGTGCCTCCACAGCTCCCTGAGGCAGGTCAGTCGAACAATGCAGCAGCCTCACTCAGAAATGGGCCCGTTCCCGATTCTCCAACCCTGGATTTGGACCCTGTTCCCCTCTGGCTGAGGGTGTGGAGGTGGAGAGAGCGAGGAGATGGGGTGGACACATCCCTCCTTCCCCTTCCTTGTCTGCTGACACCAGCGACCCAGACTCCTCAAGCCCCCCTCGATCTGACACTCCTGCCTTAGTGGTGACCCTGATCTCTGCCAGGGCACCGGCCAACTCCAGGCAGAGGGAGCCCTGGGATTGCTTGTTGTGTTTACATGGCTGTATTTTCGCAGTATACCCAGCTGCTCTATTTTCCCAGATGGCGTGACGATAAGGGATGAGGCAATGATGGGAGTGAGGTGAAGCCGCGCCCATGCCGAAGAGCAAGAGGAATGGCCAGGGTGTACCCGAGGGGACAGCGGGTGATGCCAGGGGTTCGCGGGACACCCTAGAGGAGCTGCTCGCTATCCATGACACACCCGGTGACACAAGCTGCCCGGCGTCCGGTGATGCGGTGTCTCAGAGCCCACTCCACTACCGGATGGCCAATGTCAGCGAAGGCAACGAGATGGTAACGGCAGCCTTTCACCGACCACTATCTGTCCCAGGCTAGCAACACCAGCCACCACCCGCCATCTACACCGAGATCACTACACAGTCTGGTGCCCAATCTCCGCCAGTCCGACCTCAGTGCGGGTCACATTGCCTGGCATTCTAGGTCAGGAGATTCTGGTCTGAGAATGCTACTCGATGTATCCACCCCCGTGCTGTCCCTGTCCTGGGAGGGTGTGATGGGGGGACAGTGTAGAAGGAGTTTTACTCTGTATCTAACCCCGTGCTGTCCCTGTCCTGGGAGGGTGTGATGGGGGGACAGTGTAGAGGGAGCTTTACTCTGTATCTAACCCCGTGCTGTCCCTGTCCTGGGAGGGTGTGATGGGGGACAGTGTAGAAGGAGTTTTACTCTGTATCTAACCCCGTGCTGTCCCTGTCCTGGGAGGGCGTGATGGGGGGACAGTGTAGAGGGAGTTTTACTCTGTATCTAACCCCGTGCTGTCCCTGTCCTGGGAGGGTGTGATGGGGGGACAGTGTAGAGGGAGCTTTACTCTGTATCTAACCCCGTGCTGTCCCTGTCCTGGGAGGGTGTGATGGGGGGACAGTGTAGAGGGAGCTTTACTCTGTATCTAACCTCGTGCTGTCCCTGTCCTGGGAGGGTGTGATGGGGGGACAGTGTAGAGGGAGCTTTACTCTGTATCTAACCCCGTGCTGTCCTTGTCCTGGGAGGGTGTGATGGGGGACAGTGTAGAGGGAGCTTTACTCTGTATCTAACCCCGTGCTGTCCCTGTCCTGGGAGGGTGTGATGGGGGGACAGTGTAGAGGGAGTTTTACTCTGTATCTAACCCTGTGCTGTCCTTGTCCTGGGAGGGTGTGATGGGGGGACTGTGTAGAGGGAGCTTTACTCTGTATCTAACCCCGTGCTGTCCCTGTCCTGGGAGGGTGTGATGGGGGGACAGTGTAGAAGGAGTTTTACTCTGTATCTAACCCCGTGCTGTCCTTGTCCCTGTGAGTGTTTGATGGGGGGACAGTGTAGAGGGAGCTTTACTCTGTATCTAACCCCGTGCTGTCCTTGTCCCTGGGAGTGGTTGATGGGGGACAGTGTAGAGGGAGCTTTACTCTGTATCTAACCCCGTGCTGTCCTTGTCCTGGGAGAGTGTGATGGGGGGACAGTGTAGAAGGAGTTTTACTCTGTATCTAACCCTGAGCTGTCCCTGTCTTGGGAGTGTTTGATGGAGGACAGTGTAGAGGGAGCTTTACTCTGTATCTAACCCCATGCTGTCCTTGTCCTGGGAGAGTGTGATGGGGGGACAGTGTAGAAGGAGTTTTACTCTGTATCTAACCCTGTGCTGTCCCTGTCCTGGGAGCGTTTGATGGGAGGACAGTGTAGAGAGAGCTTTATTCTGTGTCTAACCCCCTGCTGTCCCTGTCCCTGGGAGTGTTTGATCGGGGGACAGTGTAGAGGGAGGTTTACTCTGTATCTAACCCCGTGCTGTCCCTGCCCTGGGAGTGTTTGATGGGGGTGGTGTAGAGGGAGCTGTACTCTGTATCCACCCCCGTGATGTCCCTGTCCCTGGGAGTGTTTGATGGGGGGACAGTGTAGAGGGAGTTGTACTCTGTGTCCACCCCCTGTGCTGTCCGTGCCCTGGGAGTGTGACAGTGTTGAGGGAGCTAGCCTTTGAGGGCTGGGATCTGGGATGGGAGTGATTTGCTGTCAGGTTAATGCGGCCTTCCTTTTGTTGCTGTTTCCAGGTGGTTTATGGTTACTGCTGGAGTTGGTGGCGAGCTGTCTTTTCCACTCTCGCCACCATCCTGTCATGTGGCCTCTTGATTATGGTGTTCTACTGGAGACCTGAATGGCACATGAAGTCCTTCTGCGCCCCGTGCCATCTCCAAGACGCTGAGTATGTCCTGATGAAAACCACGGTAAGGTTCATTGTCTCTCTCTGCAACTTCCTTCTTCGTTTTCTTGGGTATCCCTGGCTGGGCCCAGCATTTCCTGCCCCGTCCCTAGTTGCCCCCCCTTGAGAAGGTGGGGGTGAGCTGCCTTCTTGACCCGCTGCAGTTACCGAGGGGGGGTGGGTAAGGGAGGGAGGGGATGGTACACACTGCTGTTAATGAGGGGGTGTGGGTAAGGGAGGGAGGGGATGGTACACACTGCTGTTACTGAGGGGGGGTGGGTAAGGGAGGGAGGGGATGGTACACACTGCTGTTACTGAGGGGGGGTGGGTAAGGGAGGGAGGGGATGGTACACACTGCTGTTACTGAGGGGGGGTGGGTAAGGGAGGGAGGGGATGGTACACAGTGCTGTTACTGAGGGGGGGTGGGTAAGGGAGGGAGGGGATGGTACACACTGCTGTTACTGAGAGGGGGTGGGTAAGGGAGGGAGGGGATGGTACACAGTGCTGTTACTGAGGGGGGGGTGGGTAAGGGAGGGAGGGGATGTTTGTGGGTGTGGGGCTGCTTTGTCCCTGGATGGTGTCGAGCTTCTTGAGTGTTGTTGGAGCTGCCCCCATCCAGGGGCAAGTGGGGAGTATTCCCTCCCCCTCCTGACCTGTACCTTGTGGATGGTGGGACAGGCTCTGGGGGGAGTCAGGAGGGGAGTTACACGCTGCAGGACTCCCAGCCTCTGCCCTGCTCTTGCTGCAGTTTTGGTCTGACTGGTCCAGCTGAGAATCTGGTCAATGGTAACCCCCAGGATGTTGACCCTGGGGGATTCGGTGATGGTAACACCGTTGACCGTCCAGGGGCAGTGGTGGTTAGATTCTCCTTTCTTGGTGATGGTTAGAGCCTGGTGTGAGTGTGACACAGATATTCCCTCTGCCTCTGAATTTGTGATCAGTGTAAGTTGTAGCTGAGGTGGGAAGGTAAGGATTGATTTCAAAAAAGGTTCATATTCAATCAGTGCTGTCGCATTTCGGCTTCTGTGTCGTATCTTCATCTCCTCCCTATCCCACTCCCCCCACTTCTCCATACCCCCCCTCTGCTTCTCTCTCTCTCCCCCCACTTCTCTCTCTCTCCCCTCTCCTCTCTCTCCCCCTGCCTCTCTCTCTCCCCCCTCTGCTTCTCTCTCTCTCCCCCCGTTTCTCTCTCTCTCTCTCTCTCCCCCCTCTGCTTCTCTCTCTCTCCCCCCCGTTTCTCTCTCTCCCCCACTTCTCTCTCTCTCCCCCCCGTTTCTCTCTCTCCCCCCACTTCTCTCTCTCTCCCCCCGTTTCTCTCTCTCTCTCTCTCTCTCTCTCCCCCTCTGCTTCTCTCTCTCTCCCCCCCGTTTCTCTCTCTCCCCCACTTCTCTCTCTCTCCCCCCACTTCTCTCTCTCTCCCCTCTCCTCTCTCTTCCCCTGCTTCTCTCTCCCCCTGCCGCTTCTCTCTCTCCCCCTCTGCTTCTCTCTCCCCCACCGCTTCTCTCTCTCCCCCTGTTTCTCTCTCTCCCCCCACTTCTCTCTCTCCCCCCCACCTCGCTCTCTCTCCCCCCTCTGTTTCTCTCTCTCTCCCCTCTCCTCTCTCCCCTCCCACTTCTCTCTCCCCCTGTGCTTCTCTCTCTCTCCCCCCCGCCTCGCTCTCTCTCCCCCCCCCCACTCTGCTCCTCTCTCCCTCCCCCCCCCTCTCCCTCCCCAGGATGAGTTTGAGGAATGGCACCGTCAGAGAGTGAAGTTTCTCTACCTGAAGTACAGCACTCAGACTGACACCCGGGACCGAGAGACCATCGAGGATGTGGATGAGTTCTCCCTGCTCAGAAAAAACATCTCGTTTACAGGGATCCAGGTCAGCCTTCGAACCCTTTCCCTGGCCATTCTCTCTCCAGCAGCTACAACAGAAGCTTGCATTTACATAGCCCCTACATCACGACTTATCCCAAGGTGCTCCTACAGGAAGGTGAGAGACCTGACACACTGAGTTGAGGCGTTTCCTGCAATCTGGGTCACGAGTCAAAGGAACAGGAGCGGGAGACCATTTGGCCCATCCAGACTGTTCCAATGCAATGGCAGCTGACCTTGGTTCGTCTTCTCCTTGCTACCCCCTACCTATATCCCGTCAATTTCCCAAGAGAACACCAACCCACAGATCCCAGCCCGAAATATTCCCAGCAAAGGAGCCTCCTGGGAGAGGGAATTCTGAAGGTCTACCACCCTCCTCGGAATATTGATTGCAATTCCGGTCTCCCTGCTGCAGGAAGGATGTTGTGAAACTTGAAAGGGTTCAGAAAAGATTTCCAAGATTATTGCCAGGGTTGAAGCTTTAGGGAGAGGCTGAACAGGCTGGGGCTGTTTTCCCTGGAGCGTCGGAGGCTGAGGGGCGACCTTATAGAGGTTTACAAAATCATGTGGGGCATGGATAGGATAAATAGGCAAAGTCTTTTCCCTGGGGTGGGGGAGTCCAGAACTAGAGGGGCATAGGTTTAGGGTGAGAGGGGAAAGATATAAAAGAGACCTAAGCGGCAACTTTTTCACCCAGAGGGTGGTACGTGTATGGAATGAGCTGCCAGAGGATGTAGTGGAGGCTGGTACAATTGCAACATTTAAGAGGCATTTGGATGGGTATATGAATAGGAAGGGTTTGGAGGGATATGGGCCGGGTGCTGGCAGGTGGGACTGGATTGGGTTGGGATATCAGGTCGGCATGGACGGGTTGGACCGAAGGGTCTGTTTCCGTGCTGTACATCTCTATGACTCTATGACAGGGACAGCACGAGGTTAGATACAGAGTAAAACTCCCTCTACGCTGTCCCCCATCAAACATTCCAGGACAGGGGCAGCACGGAGTTAGATACAGAGCAAACCTCCTTCTACACCATCACCATCATCACACCCTCCCAGGACAGGGACAGCACGGGGTTAGATACAGAGTAAAGCTTCCTCGACACTGTCCCCCATGGATAGGGTAAATAGACAAGGTCTTTTCCCTGGGGTGGGGGAGTCCAAAACTAGAGGGCATAGATTTCGGGTGAGAGGGGAAAGATATAAAAGGGAGCTCATTCCATACCCATACCACCCTCTGTGTGAAACAGTTGCCCCTTAGGTCTCTTTTATATCTTTCCTCTCTCACCTTAAACCTATGCCCCTCTAGTTTGGACTCCCCCACCCCAGGGCAGAGACTATAGGGAGGAGCTTACAGAGGGACAGAGATAGGGAGGAGGTATAGGGACTGGAGGGAGTCACAGAGGTAGAGTGAGATGGAGGGGGTTATAGAGATAGGGAGGGGTTTAGGGGCTGGAGGAGGTGACAGAGACGGGGGGGTATAGGGGCTTACAGAGTTAGGGAGAGGTATAGGGGCTGGAGGGGGTTACAGAGATAGGGAGGGGGTGTAGGGGGTTACAGAGATAGGGAGACGGTTTAGGGGCTGGAGGGGGTTACAGAGATAGGGAGGGGTGTAGTGGCTGGAGGGGGTTACAGAGATAGGGAGGGGTGTAGTGGCTGGAGGGGGTTACAGAGATAGGGAGGGGGTGTAGGGGCTGGAGGGGGTTACAGAGATAGGGAGGGGGTGTAGGGGCTGGAGGGGGTTACAGAGATAGGGAGGGGGTGTAGTGGGTTACAGAGATAGGGAGGGGGTTTTGGGGCTGGAGGGGGTTACAGAGATAGGGAGGGGGTGTAGTGAGTTACAGAGATAGGGAGGGGGTTTCGGGGCCACACTGTTGGAGGGTCAGTGCTGTGGGAGTGAGAATTGAACATTGTCTGATCTGTTGCAGTTCCTCTCTGAGATCTCGCTGTGTTATCCTGCCTGGCTCTCTCTTTATCGTCTCTCGGGGGAAATGAAACGAGAAAGGGGCAGGGAGAGTGACAGAGGGGTAATCTTGGACTGCTGCTAACGGCTGTGTCCCTCTCTCTGTCCTGGTCCCAGATTCGCTATTTGCAGCATCAGAGTGTCCGGTATATCTGGGATCCGAACAAGAGATCCTTCATCGTACTGAGGTAGGAAGCCTGTTCCTGGACTGGGCTGTTGGTTGTGAAAGAGACAGGCTGGGCCTGGGAACGAGTGTTCTCTCTGTCCTGACTATCAATCCTTCATTGACCAGGGACCGCCACCTCGGTTTCCCCTTCCCTGGATTCTCCTTCTTTCTCCAGCTCTTGCCGGTGTCAGCCCCTTCATTGCTGTCTCTTTCCACAGGGGTCTGGAACAAAATGTCTCCTGCTCCGATCTCCACAGCAAATACCTCGATGGGCTGGTCTATCAGGAATCACAAAACAGGTAGCACTCCGACCAAACGCGGAGTCCAGAGGTTTCCAGCTGGCGGTTTCTGACTGACCCTCTCTCCCTGTCGTTTCTCCCAGGAAGCTGATTTACGGGCCGAATGTGATCGCAGTGCAAGTGCCTCCGTACTGGAAACTCCTCGGGAAAGAGGTGGGTGAATTCCCAGCTGCTCGGCAAGACGACCACAAGCCCCATCTCCCAAATGTGGCGGCTCCTCCCACCGTCACATTGGCACACCCCTCCCTGTGCCCCCTTCAGCAACCACTCCCTTACCCACTCCACCTCAGTAACAGCAGTGTGTACCATCCCCTCCCTCCCTTACCCATCCCCCCTCAGTAACAGCAGTGTGTACCATCCCCTCCCTCCCTTACCCACCCCCCCTCAGTAACAGCAGTGTGTACCATCCCCTCCCTCCCTTACCCATTCCCCCTCAGTAACAGCAGTGTGTACCATCCCCTCCCTCCCTTACCCACCCCCCCTCTCAGTAACAGCAGTGTGTACCATCCCCTCCCTCCCTTACCCACCCCCCTCAGTAACAGCAGTGTGTACCATCCCCTCCCTCCCTTACCCACCCCCCCTCAGTAACAGCAGTGTGTACCATCCCCTCCCTCCCTTACCCACCCCCCTCAGTAACAGCAGTGTGTACCATCCCCTCCCTCCCTTACCCACCCCCCCCTCAGTAACAGCAGTGTGTACCATCCCCTCCCTCCCATACCCACCCCCCCTCAGTAACAGCAGTGTGTACCATCCCCTCCCTCCCTTACCCACCCCCCCTCAGTAACAGCAGTGTGTACCATCCCCTCCCTCCCTTACCCACCCCCCCTCAGTAACAGCAGTGTGTACCATCCCCTCCCTCCCTTACCCACCCCCCTCAGTAACAGCAGTGTGTACCATCCCCTCCCTCCCTTACCCACCCCCCCCTCAGTAACAGCAGTGTGTACCATCCCCTCCCTCCCATACCCACCCCCCCTCAGTAACAGCAGTGTGTACCATCCCCTCCCTCCCTTACCCACCCCCCCTCAGTAACAGCAGTGTGTACCATCCCCTCCCTCCCTTACCCACCCCCCCTCAGTAACAGCAGTGTGTACCATCCCCTCCCTTCCTTACCCACCCCCCCTCAGTAACAGCAGTGTGTACCATTCCCTCCCTCCCTTACCCACCCCCCCTCAGTAACAGCAGTGTGTACCATCCCCTCCCTCCCTTACCCACCCCCCTCAGTAACAGCAGTGTGTACCATCCCCTCCCTCCCTTACCCACCCCCCCTCAGTAACAGCAGTGTGTACCATCCCCTCCCTTCCTTACCCACCCCCCCTCAGTAACAGCAGTGTGTACCATTCCCTCCCTCCCTTACCCACCCCCCCTCAGTAACAGCAGTGTGTACCATCCCCTCCCTCCCTTACCCACCCCCCTCAGTAACAGCAGTGTGTACCATCCCCTCCCTCCCTTACCCACCCCCCCCTCAGTAACAGCAGTGTGTACCATCCCCTCCCTCCCTTACCCACCCCCCCTCAGTAACAGCAGTGTGTACCATCCCCTCCCTTCCTTACCCACCCCCCCTCAGTAACAGCAGTGTGTACCATCCCCTCCCTCCCTTACCCACCCCCCCTCAGTAACAGCAGTGTGTACCATCCCCTCCCTCCCTTACCCACCCCCCCTCAGTAACAGCAGTGTGTACCATCCCCTCCCTTCCTTACCCACCCCCCCTCAGTAACAGCAGTGTGTACCATCCCCTCCCTCCCTTACCCACCCCCCCTCAGTAACAGCAGTGTGTACCATCCCCTCCCTCCCTTACCCACCCCCCTCAGTAACAGCAGTGTGTACCATCCCCTCCCTCCCTTACCCACCCCCCTCAGTAACAGCAGTGTGTACCATCCCCTCCCTCCCTTACCCACACTCCCCCTCAGTAACAGCAGTGTGTACCATCCCCTCCCTTCCTTACCCACCCCCCCTCAGTAACAGCAGTGTGTACCATCCCCTCCCTCCCTTACCCACCCCCCCTCAGTAACAGCAGTGTGTACCATCCCCTCCCTCTCTTACCCACCCCCCCTCAGTAACAGCAGTGTGTACCATCCCCTCCCTCCCTTACCCACCCCCCCTCAGTAACAGCAGTGTGTACCATCTACAAGATGTCCTGCAGAAACTCACCAAAGACCCTCAGGCAGCACCTTCCAAACCCACGGCCCCTTCCATCCAGAAGGACAAGGGGCAGCAGGTACAGGGGAACCCCACCCCCTGCACGTTCCCCTCCGAGCCCCTCCCCATCCCGACTTGGAAATATATCGCCGTTCCCTCAGTGCGGCTGGGTCAGAATCCTGGGATTCCCTCCCTCAGGGACATTGTGGCTCTACTCTCCAGCACATGAACTGCAGCGGGTCAAGAAGGCAGCTCACCCCCACCTTCTCAAGGGGGGCAACTAGGGACGGGCACAGCCATTGACACCCTCATCCCACAAGAGAACGAAATAAAAATGAGTCAAGAGCAAATTTTCTTTTTCAAATTATATTAAAGGATTAATATTGACCAGGTGTCACAGGTGAACTCACCTTCCCCACTGCCCGCGCTCTCTGTTACAGTCTCACAGAATCCTTACCCACTGCCCGCGCTCTCTGTTACAGTCTCACAGAATCCTTACCCACTGCCCACCCTCTCTGTTACAGTCTCACAGAATCCTTACCCACTGCCCGCTCTCTCTGTTAGAATCCTTACCCACTGCCCGCCCTCTCTGTTACAGTCTCACAGAATCCTTACCCGCTGCCCGCGCTCTCTGTTACAGTCTCACAGAATCCTTACCCACTGCCCGCCCTCTCTGTTACAGTCTCACAGAATCCTTACCCACTGCCCGCCCTCTCTGTTACAGTCTCACAGAATCCTTACCCACTGCCCGCCCTCTCTGTTACAGTCTCACAGAATCCTTACCCACTGCCCGCGCTCTCTGTTACAGTCTCACAGAAACCTTACCCACTGCCCGTGCTCTCTGTTACAGTCTACAGAATCCTTACCCACTGCCCGCGCTCTCTGTTACAGTCTCACAGAATCCTTACCCACTGTCCGCGCTCTCTGTTACAGTCTCACAGAATCCTTACCCACTGCCCGTGCTCTCTGTTACAGTCTACAGAATCCTTACCCACTGCCCGCGCTCTCTGTTACAGTCTCACAGAATCCTTACCCACTGCCCACTCTCTCTGTTACAGTCTCACAGAATCCTTACCCACTGCCCACCCTCTCTGTTACAGTCTCACAGAATCCTTACCCACTGCCCACCCTCTCTGTTACAGTCTCACAGAATCCTTACCCACTGTCCGCGCTCTCTGTTACAGTCTCACAGAATCCTTACCCACTGCCCGCCCTCTCTGTTACAGTCTCACAGAATCCTTACCCGCTGCCCGCGCTCTCTGTTACAGTCTCACAGAAACCTTACCCACTGCCCGTGCTCTCTGTTACAGTCTACAGAATCCTTACCCACTGCCCGCGCTCTCTGTTACAGTCTCACAGAATCCTTACCCACTGTCCGCACTCTCTGTTACAGTCTCACAGAATCCTTACCCACTGCCCACGCTCTCTGTTACAGTCTCACAGAATCCTTACCCACTGCCCACTCTCTCTGTTACAGTCTCACAGAATCCTTCCCCACTGCCTGCGCTCTCTGTTACAGTCTCACAGAATCCTTACCCACTGCCCACGCTCTCTGTTACAGTCTCACAGAATCCTTACCCACTGCCCGCTCTCTCTGTTACAGTCTCACAGAATCCTTACCCACTGCCCGCTCTCTCTGTTACAGTCTCACAGAATCCTTACCCACTGCCCGCGCTCTCTGTTACAGTCTCACAGAATCCTTACCCACTGCCCGCTCTCTCTGTTACAGTCTCACAGAATCCATACCCACTGTCCGCGCTCTCTCTTACAGTCTCACAGAATCCTTACCCACTGTCCGCTCTCTCTGTTACAGTCTCACAGAATCCTTACCCACTGCCCGCGCTCTCTGTTACAGTCTCACAGAATCCTTGCCCACAGCCCGCGCTCTCTGTTACAGTCTCACAGAATCCTTACCCACTGTCCGCGCTCTCTGTTACAGTCTCACAGAATCCCTACACACTGCCCACGCTCTCTGTTACAGTCTCACAGAATCCTTACCCACTGCCCACGCTCTCTGTTACAGTCTCACAGAATCCTTACCCACTGCCCGCTCTCTCTGTTACAGTCTCACAGAATCCTTACCCACTGCCCGCTCTCTCTGTTACAGTCTCACAGAATCCTTACCCACTGCCCACTCTCTCTGTTACAGTCTCACAGAATCCTTCCCCACTGCCCGCGCTCTCTGTTACAGTCTCACAGAATCCTTACCCACTGCCCGTGCTCTCTATTACAGTCTCACAGAATCCTTACCCACTGCCCGCGCTCTCTGTTACAGTCTCACAGAATCCTTACCCACTGCCCGCTCTCTCTGTTACAGTCTCACAGAATCCATACCCACTGCCCGCGCTCTCTGTTACAGTCTCACAGAGTCCTGACCCACTGCTCACGCTCTCTGTTACAGTCTCACAGAGTCCTTACCCACAGCCTGCGCTCTCTGTTACAGTCTCACAGAATCCTTACCCACTGCCCGCGCTCTCTGTTACAGTCTCACAGAGTCCTGACCCACTGCCCGCGCTCTCTGTTACAGTCTCACAGAGTCCTTACCCACTGCCCGCGCTCTCTGTTACAGTCTCACAGAATCCTTACCCACTGCCCGCGCTCTCTGTTACAGTCTCACAGAATCCTTACCCACTGCCCGCTCTCTCTGTTACAGTCTCACAGAATCCTTACCCACTGCCCGCTCTCTCTGTTACAGTCTCACAGAATCCTTACCCACTGCCCACTCTCTCTGTTACAGTCTCAGAGAATTCTTACCCACTGCCCGCTCTCTCTGTTACAGTCTCACAGAATCCTTACCCACTGTCCACCCTCTCTGTTACAGTCTCACAGAATCCTTACCCACTGCCCGCGCTCTCTGTTACAGTCTCACAGAGTCCTTACCCACTGCCCGCTCTCTCTGTTACAGTCTCACAGAATCCTTACCCACTGCCCGCTCTCTCTGCAGATCCTGAATCCGTTCTATGCGTTTCAAGCGTTTAGTGTGATCCTGTGGTTTGTTGAAGCATATTACCCTTACGCTGTGGCCATCATCGTGATGAGTATCTGCTCGATCGCTCTGTCTCTGTACACGGCACGGAAGGTGAGACTGACTCGGGTATCACCCCAGACTGGCAGGACTGTGTCTGTGATACCCCCACACGGTGACGGGACGGGGTCTGTGTCTGTGATTCCCCCACACGGTGACGGGACAGGGGTCTGTGTCTGTGATTCCCCCACACGGTGATGGGACGGGGTCTGTGTCTGTGATTCCCCCACACGGTGACGGGACAGGGGTCTGTGTCTGTGATTCCTCCACACGGTGATGGGACGGGGGTCTGTGTCTGTGATTCCCCCACACGGTGACGGGACAGGGGTCTGTGTCTGTGATTCCCCCACACGGTGACGGGACGGGGGTCTGTGTCTGTGATTCCCCCACACGGTGACGGGACGGGGGTCTGTGTCTGTGATTCCCCCACACGGTGACAGGACGGGGGTCTGTGTCTGTGATTCCCCCACACGGTGACGGGACGGGGTTCTGTGTCTGTGATTCCCCCACACGGTGACAGGACGGGGGTCTGTGTCTGTGATTCCCCCACACGGTGACGGGACGGGGGTCTGTGTCTGTGATTCCCCCACACGGTGACGGGACGGGGGTCTGTGTCTGTGATTCCCCCACACGGCGACGGGACGGGGGTCTGTGTCTGTGATTCCCCCACACGGTGATGGGACGGGGGTCTGTGTCTGTGATTCCCCCACACGGTGATGGGACGGGGGTCTGTGTCTGTGATTCCCCCACACGGTGACGGGACGGGGGTCTGTGTCTGTGATTCCCCCACACGGTGATGGGACGGGGGTCTGTGTCTGTGATTCCCCCACACAGTGACAGGACGGGGGTCTGTGATTCCCCCACACAGTGACAGGACGGGGGTCTGTGATTCCCCCACACAGTGACAGGATGGGGGTCTGTGACTGTAACACCCCCACATGGTGACAGGATGGGGGTCTACATAGAATATAGCACATAAGAAAATACAGCACAGTACAGGCCCTTTGGCCCTCGATGTTGCGCCGATCCAAGCCCACCTAACCTACACTAGCCCACTATCCTCCATATGCTTATCCAATGCCAGTTTAAATGCCCATAAAGAGGGAGAGTCCACCACTGCTACTGGCAGGGCATTCCATGAACTCACGACTCGCTGAGTAAAGAATCTACCCCTAACATCTGTCCTATACCTACCAACCCTTAATTTAAAGCTATGTCCCCTCGTAACAGCTGACTCCATACGTGGAAAAAGGTTCTCATTGTCTACCCTATCTAAACCCCTAATCATCTTGTACACCTCTATCAAGTCTCCCCTAAACCTTCTTTTCTCTAATGAAAACAGCCCCAAGTGCCTCAGCCTTTCCTCATACGATCTTCCTACCATACCAGGCAACATCCTGGTAAACCTCCTCTGCACCCGTTCCAATGCCTCCACATCCTTCCTATAGTATGGCGACCAAAACTGCACACAATACTCCAGATGTGGCCACACCAGAGTCTTATACAACTGCAACATGACCTCAGGACTCCGGAACTCAATTCCTCTACCAATAAAAGCCAGTACGCCATATGCCTTCCTCACAGCACTATTTACCTGGGTGGCAACTTTCAGAGATTCTGTGATTCCCCACACGGTGACGGTACGGGGGTCTGTGTCTGTGATTCCCCCACACGGTGACGGGACGGGGGTCTGTGTCTGTGATTCCCCCACACGGTGACAGGACGGAGGTCTGTGTCTGTGATTCCCCCACACGGTGACGGGACGGGGGTCTGTGTCTGTGATTCCCCCACACGGTGACGGGACGGGGGTCTGTGTCTGTGATTCCCCCACACGGTGACGGGACGGGGGTCTGTGTCTGTGATTCCCCACACGGTGACGGGACGGGGGTCTGTGTCTGTGATTCCCCCACACGGTGACGGGACGGGGGTCTGTGTCTGTGATTCCCCACACGGTGACGGGACGGGGGTCTGTGTCTGTGATTCTCCCACATGGTGACGGGACGGGGGTCTGTGTCTGTGATTCTCCCACACGGTGAAAGGACAGGGGTCTGTGTCTGTGATACCCTCACAGAGTGATGGGACAGGGGTCTGTGAATCCCCCCCCTGACGCTGGGTCTGTTTCTGCAGCAGTACACGATGCTTCACGAGATGGTGCAGTCACACAACTCCGTTCGGGTGAGCGTGCTCAGGAAGGGCAGTGGTAAGTCTGGGCCAGGTTCTCTCACCCGGGCCCAGGGCCTGGTCACGGCCTGAATCAGAGAGCTCATTCCAGCTGCTGCAGGGAAGGATAGGCTGGGATCCGCAGCGTCAGGGGAGGGAAAGCAGAGGATGATCCCAGGGTGGGATCCCCCACCCTAGGGGGAACTGATGCTACAGCAGCTACACTGGCCGCACAGAGACCCCTCAGAGCGGAGCAGGCAAAGGGGGGAGGTTTATTGGAGGCATTCCTAATCGCGAAGGTTTGGATGTGGTTTGGTCAAGCGATGCTGTTCCTGGAACAGCAGGAGTCGGGCTCCTGAGGGATACGGATGTGAGAGAAAAGGCACAACATACCCCGAGAGGCAGCAGGTGGGAATGGGGCTGCTGAAGGTGTGACGGGAGCAGATCCCATGGGAAACATTCCGAAGGGAATGGAGGAAATAACTTCAAGGGGAGAGACGGGCAGGGTGATTTCATAGAGCAAGGCAGAACTACAGGGAGGAGGAGGGCCAGGGAGAGGGAGGGAGGGAGAGAGAAAAGGAGGGGGAGAGAGAGAGAGAGGGAGGCGGGGAGGGAGGGAGAGAGGAGGGTGTGGGAGGGAGAGAGGGAGGGGTGGGAGTGAGAGAGAGAGAGAGAGAGAAGGGGGGAGAGGGATAGAGAGAGGGAGGGAGAGAGAGAAGGAGGGAGAGAGAGAGAGAGAGGCGGGGAGGGAAGAGAGAGAGGGGGTGGGAGAGAGAGAGGGAGGGGTGGGAGTGAGAGAGAGAGAGAGAGAAGGGAGAGAGAGAGAGAGAGAGGGGGAGAGGGATAGAGAGAGGGAGGGAGAGAGAGAAGGAGGGGGAGAGAGAGAAAGAGTGGGGAGGGAGGGAGAGAGGAGGGCGCGGGAGGGATATAGGGAGGGGTGGGAGTGAGAGAGAGAGAGAGAGAGAGAAGGGAGAGAGAGAGAGAGAGGGGGGGAGAGGGATAGAGAGAGGGAGGGAGAGAGAGAAGGAGGGGGAGAGAGAGAAAGAGGGGGGAGGGAGGGAGAGAGGAGGGCGCGGGAAGGAGAGAGGGAGAGAGAGGGGGGGTGGGAGAGAAAGAGAGAGAAAGAAGGGAGAGAGAGAGAGAGAGAAGGGAGAGAGAGAGAGAGGGAGAAGGGAGAGAGGGGAGAGAAGGAGAGAGAGAGGAGGAGGGGGGAGAGGGAGGGAGAGGGGGAGAGGGATAGAGAGAGGGAGGGAGAGAGAGAAGGAGGGGGAAAGAGAGAGAGAGAAGAAGGGGGGAGAAAGAGAGAGAAAGAGAGAGAGGCGGAGAGGGATGGAGAGAGGAGGGCACGGGAGGGGGGGTGGTGGGAGTGAGAGAGAGAGAGAAGGGAGAGAGAGAGAGCAAGGGAGAGGGATAGAGAGAGGGAGGGGGAGAGAGAGAAAGAGGGGGGGGGAGGGAGAGAGGAGGGCGCGGGAAGGAGAGAGGGAGAGAGAGGGGGGGTGGGAGAGAGAGAGAGAGGGGGTGGGAGAGAGGGAGAGAAGGAGAGCGAGGGGGGGAGGGAGGGGGGGAGGGGGGGGGAGGGGGGAGGGATAGAGAGAGGAGGGAGAGAGAGAAGGAGGGGGAAAGAGAGAGAGAAGAAGGGGGGGAGAGAGAGAGAGAGAGAGAGGCGGGGAGGGGAGAGAGAGGGGGGTGAGAGAAAGAGAGGGAGAAAGGAGAGAGGGGAGAGAAGAGAGAGAGAGAGGGGGAAGGAGGGGGAGAGGGAGAGAGAGAAGGAGAGGAGAGAGAGAGAGGGGCAGGGAGGGGAAAGAGGGAGAGGGAGCAGGAGGGGAGAGAGAGAGGTGGGGGAAGAGAGAGAGGAGAGAGGGAGAGAGAGAGGGGGAAGTAGGGGAAGGAAGAGAGAGAGAGGGGTGAGTGTGTAATACCCCCCCCCCGTGTGAGTGTATAATGGCCCCCCCGGCTGTGAATGTGTAATGCCCCCCCCGGGGGTGAGTGTGTAATGGCCCCTGGGGTGAGTGTGTAATGGCCCCCCCCCGGGTGAGTGTATAATGGCCCCCCCGGCTGTGAATGTGTAATGCCCCCCCCGGGGGTGAGTGTGTAATGGCCCCTGGGGTGAGTGTGTAATGGCCCCCCCCGGGTGTGAGTGTGTAATGGCCCCTGGGGTGAGTGTGTAATGGCCCCGGGGGTGAGTGTGTAATGGCCCCCCGGGGTGAGTGTGTAATGACCCCCCGGGTGTGAGTGTGTAATGGCCCCCCCGGGTGTGAGTGTGTAATGGCCCCTGGGGTGAGTGTGTAATGGCCCCGGGGGTGAGTGTGTAATGGCCCCCTGGGGTGAGTGTGTAATGGCCCCCCGGGGTGAGTGTGTAATGGCCCCCCGGGTGTGAGTGTGTAATGGCCCCCGGGGGTGAGTGTGTAATGGCCACCCGGGGTGAGTGTGTAATGGCCCCCCGGGTGTGAGTGTGTAATGGCCCCCCCTGGGGTGAGTGTGTAATGGCCCCCCCGGGGGTGAGTGTATAATGCCCCCCCTGGGAGTGAGTGTAATGGTCCCCCCGGGGTGAGTGTCTAATGGCCACTCCCGGGGGTGAGTGTGTAATGGCTCCCCCCCCAGGGTGAGTGTGTAATGGCCCCCCCGGGGGTGAGTGTGTAATGGCCCCCCGGGGGTGAGTGTGTAATGGCCCCCCAGGAGTGAGTGTGTAATGGCCCCCCCGGGGGGTGAGTGTGTAATGGCCCCCCGGGGGTGAGTGTGTAATGCCCCCCCCGGGGGTGAGTGTGTAATGCCCCCCCCCAGGGTGAGTGTGTAATGGCCCTGTCTGTTGTACACAGCCTCTGAGACAGTCAGCTCGTCGGAGTTGGTTCCTGGTGATGTTATCATTATCCCGGAACAGGAGATGATTCTGCCATGTGACGTGGTGCTGATGAACGGTGCGGTGGTGGTTAATGAGAGTATGCTGACAGGTCAGTGCACGAACTGAGAGCAGGAACACACCATTCAGCTCATCGACTCTGCTCCACCAGTCAGTCACATCCACTACCCGAACAGACTCATCTCCATTCCCTCTCCTCCACCTTCCAACCCTCCAGTATCACCCAACCACAGTGCACTCTGATACTCCTCCCTATCACTGTCACCCCCTCCAGCCCCTACACCCTCCCTATCTCTGTAACCCCCTCCAGTCCCTACACCCCCTCCCTATCTCTGTAACCCCCTCCAGCTCCTACAACCCCTCCCTATCTGTGTAACCCCCTCCAGCCCCTACACCCCCTCCCTATCTCTGTAACCCCTCCAGCTCCTACACCCCCTCCATATCTCTGTAACCCCCTCCAGCCCTACACCCCCTCCCTATCTCTGTAACCCCCTCCAGCTCCTACACCCCCTCCATATCTCTGTAACCCCCTCCAGCCCCTACACCCCCTCCCTATCTCTGTCACACCCTCCAGCCCCTACACCCCCTCCCTATCTCTGTCATCCCCTCCAGCCCTTACACCCCCTCCCTATCTCTGTCACACCCTGCAGCCCCTACACCCCCCCATCTCTGTAACCCCCTCCAGCCCCTACACCCCCTCCCTATCTCTGTAACCCCCTCCAGCCCCTACACCCCTCCCTATCTCTGTAAGCCCCTCCAGCCCCTACACCCCCTCCCTATCTCTGTCACACCCTCCAGCCCCTACACCCCCTCCCTATCTCTGTCATCCCCTCCAGCCCTTACACCCCCTCCCTATCTCTGTCACACCCTGCAGCCCCTACACCCCCCCATCTCTGTAACCCCCTCCAGCCCCTACACCCCCTCCCTATCTCTGTAACCCCCTCCAGCCCCTACACCCCTCCCTATCTCTGTAAGCCCCTCCAGCCCCTACACCCCCTCCCTATCTCTGTAACCCCCTCCAGCCCCTACACCCCCTTCCTATCATTGTCACCCAAACCACCCCCTATACCCCTCCCTACGTCTGTAAACCCCTCCAGCCTCTACACCCCCTCCCTGTCTCTGTAACCCCCTCTAGCCCCTATAACCCTCCCTATCTCTGTCATCCTCTCCAGCCCCTACACCTCCCTATCTCTGTAACCCCCTCCATCCTTGTAAATCTTTTCTGAACCCTTTCAAGTTTCACAACATCTTTCCGATAGGAAGGAGACCAGAATTGCACACTTTATTCCAAAAGTAGCCTAACCAACATCCTGTACATCCACAACATGACCTCCCAACTCCTGTACCCAATACTCTGACCAATAAAGGAAAGCATACCAAACACCTTCTTCACTATCCTATCTACCTGCGACTCCACTTTCAAGGAGCTATGAGTCCTGCTAAGATTTGCTTTCCCAAAATGCAGCACCTCGCATTTATCTGAATTAAACTCCATCTGCCACTTCTCAGCCCATTGGCCCATCTGGTCCAGATCCTGTTGTAATCTGAGGTAACCCTCTTCGCTGTCCACTACACCTCCAATTTTGGTGTCATCTGCAAACTTACTAACTGTACCTCTTATGCTCACATCCAAATCATTTATATAAATGACAAAAGGCAGAGGGCCCAGCACTGATCCTTGTGGCACTCCACTGGTCACAGGCCTCCAGTCTGAAAAACAACCCTCCACCAGTCAAGTCAGTTCTGATCCAACTGGATCGCTCTCCCTGGATCACTTGTGAACGAGCCTTAGTAACTAATCAACCATGAGGAACCTTGCTGAAGGTCTTGCTAAAGTCCATGTCGACATCATCGACAATTCTGCCTTCATCTATCCCCTTGGTCACATCCTCACAGAGAGCAGATTTCAATTCCCGATTTGTGGATTTAATTCAGGTTGAAGTCCTGAGCTGGTGACTGGATTTGAACCTGTGTCTCCAGTATCCCAGTCTCATTCATCACGAGGTTCCCTGGGGCGCCATTGGCTTGGCCTGCTGCTGATTTCTGCTTCTTGCCTGTCCAGGAGAGAGCGTGCCCGTGACCAAGACTCCACTGCCTGACATCTGTGAAGCAGGCAACTACAATGACCCGATCTTCCGGCTGCAGGACTACAAGCGTCACGTGCTCTTCTGTGGCACTCTGATCATTCAGGTCCGACCCTACGAGGACTTTGTGAAGGCTGTGGTGATTCGCACGGGTACGTCCTGACTCCCGCCTGGTGGGAAAATCCCTGCAGGCCCGGGAACTGAAAAACTGAAACTGACGCCCCCGCGGTTTCCAGTCGAGGGGTTGCAGATGATGACATTCACTGAAAAGACTGAAAATTTTCAGCTTGCTCCCATCAGGACACATCACAAGAATGCCAAATCTCAACCTGTCATGACAATTCATCATGGCGGCTAGAAGGAGGCCATTTGGTTGAGGTACACATCAGAAGTTGCTGGAAAAGCTCAGCAGGTCTGGCAGCATCTATCAGAGAGAAATCCGAGTTTCTGACCCCGAAGGGTCACCAGACCTGAAATGTTCACTCTGATTTCTCTCTCACAAACGCCGCCAGACCTGCTGAGCTTTTCCAGCAACCTGTTTTTGTTTGTGATTTCCAGCATCCGCTGCTTTCCATCTGGTTGAGGCCAGGCAATGGAAAAAGTTTCAGAACCCTCCTTCCCCCGGCTAATTCAAACAAAAACCGCAAGGCCTCAAGAAATGACCTTTCACGTGTGAGCATCGGTGCCCTCTCTCTCCCCCCAGGGTATAACTTGTTGCGATGGGGTTGAACTTTGGCCTTCCTGCACAGGTCCTGATGGGGGTAACTCAGAGGGCAGCTGAATAACCCCCTAATGCATCAGCGTCTTGAGGATAGGGGAGGACCGAGTCAAGATCAGAGTGGTGCTGGAAAAGCGCAGCAGGTCAGGCAGCATCCGAGGAGCAGGAGGATCGACATTTTGGGCAAAAGCTCTTCATCAGGAATTCCTGATGAAGGGTTTTTGCCCGAAACGTTCATTTTCCTGCTCCTCGGATGCTGCCTGACCTGCTGTGCTTTTCCAGCACCACTCTAATCTTGACTCTGATCTCCAGCATCTGCAGTACCCACTTTTGCCTCCAGGACCGAGACAGTAAGGGTGTCCTGTTTCGGTGTTTCTCGGTGGGTATCCCAGACCGTTGGTCGGTGTTAGTTTCTGAGTCCCTTTGTGGGGAGCTATTCCAGGCGCCCCTCTCTCTCTCACACACTCAGTCTATCGCTGTCTGTCTCCACCCACCCCTGTCCTCTCTCCAGGCTTCCTCACCACCAAAGGACAGCTGGTGCGATCCATTCTCTTTCCGAAGCCGGTGGATTTCAAGCTGTTCCGGGATGCTCGGCGATTTGTTATCTGCCTGGTGTTAGCAGCTGCACTCGGCTTCATTTACACCATCATCATCAGCTCCATCCGAGGGGTAAGCGCCAGGACGAGGGCCACACTCTCAAAATCACCGGGCTCCAGTCTGGGAGATCAATCACAGCCAGCGACATTGAATATACAGGGGGATCCCTGACACAGAATCCCTGCAGTGTGGAACCGGCCATTCAGCCCACTGAGTCGATATGGACCCACATAACCCCCAGACCCATCCCTCCCTTCCTGATACCCCTAACATGCACATCCCTGGACACTATGGGACAATTTACCATGGCCAATCCACCCTAACCTGCACATCCCTGGGCACTATGGGACAATTTACCATGGCCAATCCACCCTAACCTGCACATCCCTGGACACTATGGGACAATTTCCCATGGCCAACCCACCCTAACGTACACATCCCTGGGCACTATGGGACAATTTACCATGGCCAATCCACCCTAACCTGCACATCCCTGGACACTATGGGACAATTTAGCATGGCCAATCTACCCTAACCTGCACATCCCTGGGCACTATGGGACAATTTAGGAAGGCCAATCCACCCTAACCTGCACATCCCTGGGCACTATGGAACAATTTCCCATGGCCAATCCACCCTAACCTGCACATCCCTGGGCACTATGGGACAATTTCCCATGGCCAATCCACACTAACCTGCACATCCCTGGACACTATGGGACAATTTCCCATGGCCAACCCACTCTAACCTGCACATCCCTGGGCACTATGGGACAATTTCCCATGGCCAACCCACCCTAACCTGCACATCCCTGGGCACTATGGGACAATTTAGCATGGCCAATCCACCCTAACCTGCACATCCCTGGACACTATGGGACAATTTCCCATGGCCAACCCACCCTAAC
Organism: Hemiscyllium ocellatum; assembly: GCF_020745735.1. NCBI lineage: Eukaryota > Metazoa > Chordata > Chondrichthyes > Orectolobiformes > Hemiscylliidae > Hemiscyllium > Hemiscyllium ocellatum. The sequence goes on along the minus strand of NC_083444.1, from coordinate 3,131,511 downwards.
GTACACATCCCTGGGCACTATGGGACAATTTACCATGGCCAATCCACCCTAACCTGCACATCCCTGGGCACTATGGGACAATTTAGCATGGCCAATCCCCCCTAACCTGCACATCCCTGGGCACTATGGGACAATTTCCCATAGCCAATCCACTCTAACATGCACATCCCTGGGCACTATGGGACAATCGTCCCTGACCACTGAGCCACCGTGCCACAGTGTGTAGCATCCCCTCCCTCCCTTACCCACCCCCCTCAGTAACAGCAGTGTGTACCATCCCCTCCTTCCCTTACCCACCCCCCTCAGTAACAGCAGTGTGTACCATCCCCTCCTTCCCTTACCTACCCCACCTCAGTAACAGCAGTGTGTACCATCCCCTCCCTCCCTTACCCACCCCCCCTCAGTAACAGCAGTGTGTACCATCCCCTCCTTCCCTTACCCACCCCCCTCAGTAACAGCAGTGTGTACCATCCCCTCAGTAACAGCAGTGTGTACCATCCCCTCCCTCCCTTACCCACCCCCCTCAGTAACAGCAGTGTGTACCATCCCCTCCCTCCCTTACCCACCCCCCCTCAGTAACAGCAGTGTGTACCATCCCCTCCCTCCCTTACCCACCCCCCCCTCAGTAACAGCAGTGTGTACCATCCCCTCAGTAACAGCAGTGTGTACCATCCCCTCCCTCCCTTACCCACCCCCCTCAGTAACAGCAGTGTGTACCATCCCCTCCCTCCCTTACCCACCCCCCCTCAGTAACAGCAGTGTGTACCATCCCCTCCCTCCCTTACCCACCCCCCTCAGTAACAGCAGTGTGTACCATCCCCTCCCTCCCTTACCCACCCCCCCTCAGTAACAGCAGTGTGTACCATCCCCTCCCTCCCTTACCCACCCCCCCTCAGTAACAGCAGTGTGTACCATCCCCTCCCTCCCTTACCCACCCCCCCTCAGTAACAGCAGTGTGTACCATCCCCTCCCTCCCTTACCCCCCCCCCCTCAGTAACAGCAGTGTGTACCATCCCCTCCCTCCCTCACCCACCCCCACTTAGTAACAGCAGTGTGTACCATCCCCTCCCTCCCTTACCCACCCCCCCTCAGTAACAGCAGTGTGTACCATCCCCTCCCTCCCTTACCCACCCCCCCTCAGTAACAGCAGTGTGTACCATCCCCTCCCTCCCTTACCCACCCCCCCTCAGTAACAGCAGTGTGTACCATCCCCTCCCTCCCTTACCCACCCCCCTCAGTAACAGCAGTGTGTACCATCCCCTCCCTCCCTTACCCACACCCCCTCAGTAACAGCAGTGTGTACCATCCCCTCCCTCCCTTACCCACCCCCCCTCAGTAACAGCAGTGTGTACCATCCCCTCCCTCCCTTACCCACCCCCCCCTCAGTAACAGCAGTGTGTACCATCTACAAGATGTCCTGCAGAAACTCACCAAAGACCCTCAGGCAGCACCTTCCAAACCCACGGCCCCTTCCATCCAGAAGGACAAGGGGCAGCAGGTACATGGGAACCCCACCCCCTGCAAGTTCCCCTCCGAGCCCCTCCCCATCCTGACTTGGAAATATATCGCCGTTCCCTCAGTGTGGCTGGGTCAGAATCCTGGGATTCCCTCCCTCAGGGACACTGTGGGTCTAACTTCCAGCACATGGACTGCAGCGGGTCAGGAAGGCAGCTCACCCCCACCTTCTCAAGGGGGGCAACTAGGGACGGGGTGATAAATGCTGTCCTTTCCAGTGATTCCCAGGTCCTAGAAGTGTATTTAAAAAAAGACGAGTTGTAACCGTGGGCCTGAGATGTAAAGTAGGAGGTGAAAGGCTGTGAGGAAGAGGTGGGGAAATGTTGCAGAACTCACTGCCAGAAAGAGTGCTTACATCAGAAACTCTCAGAGCTGAGACACTCCCTTACATTGCCGTAGCCTCCAGGTGGTGGGGCCAGGAGTAGGAAGCTGGGATAACTCTGGTCACCACAGGTACTGTGGGCTGAAGGGCCTGTCACTGTGCTGTGTGCGTCTCAGGCATATACACACACACACACACTCACACACACAAACACACACACACAAACACACACACACACACACACACACACACACACACACACACACACACACACACACACACACACGATGGGCAGAGTGACCTCCCATGCAGTAAACGGTGGAGGAGGAAGGTTTGGTCATTGAAAGACATTCAGGGAGTGGGTGGGAAAACGCACCTCTGATTGGACTGAGCGGTGGAATAGTATCGAGGGGCAGAATGGCCTGCTCGTGCTGTCCCAGTTCAGTTCCAAAAGCTAGACCTGCCCCTTTACACAATCGGTGTCATGGCTGTTATCACAGCTATGCTGTGTCGCTGTCTCCCCCCAGCCTCCCCCTTCCCACCCCCCCCTCCCCCTCCCCCTCCCCACCTCGCTCCCACCCTCCCCCTCCCCACCTCGCTCCTGCCCCATCTCTCTCTCCCTCCCCACCTCTCTACCCACCCACCCTCCCCCTCCCCACCTCGCTCCCACCCACCTTCCCCCTCCACCTCCCCACCTCGCTCCCACCCACCCTCCCCCTCCACCTCCCCACCTCGCTCCCACCCACCCTCCCCCTCCACCTCCCCACCTCACTCCCACCCACCCTCCCCCTCCACCTCCCCACCTCTCTCTCTCCCCACCTCTCTCCAGCCCCACCTCTCTCCCCCTCCCCACCTCTGTCTCCCGCCCCACCTCTCTCCCCCTCCCCACCTCTCTCCCTCCCAACCTCTGTCCCACCCAACCTCTCTCCCGCCCCACCTCTCTCCCTCCCACCTTCCCCCTCTCCCTCCCACTCCCCATCTCTCCCATCCACCCCCTCCCTCCTCCTCCCCACCTCTTCCCCACCCTCTCTCTCCCTCCCTCCCCACCTGTCTTCCTCCCCCTCCCACTCCACATTCCTACCCCCCACCGTCTCCCTCCCCCCGTCTCTTCCACCTTCTCCCCATCCCCACCTCCCTCCCCCCTCTCCCCCACCTCCCTCCCCCTCTCTCTCCCACGCCTCCTTCCACCCCCCACCCTCTTTATCCCCCTCAGCGTCCTCCCTCGGTCCCCAATCTCTCTCTCTGGCCCCACTCCCCCTCCCTCTCTCATTCCCTCTCTCACCCTCCTCCCCTCCCCCATCTCTTCCTCTTGCCCCCCTCCCTTTCCCTCTCCCTCCTCCTCCTATTCCCCATCTCTGCCCCACCCGACCCTCTCTTTCCCCCTCTCCCCTCGCCCTCTCCCCTGTCCCTCTCCAGACCCCTGCCTGTCTCAGTGTGTGGTGTGTTGTTGTTGGTGATAGGAGCCCATCGCTGAGATCCTGCTGAAGGCCTTCGATGTGATTACCATCGTGGTTCCACCAGCATTGCCAGCTGCTGTCACGGTGGGGGTGGTGTACGCCCAGAGACGGCTGAAGAGGCGTGGCATTTACTGCATCAGCCCGCACCGGATCAACCTGTGTGGGCAACTTGACCTGGTCTGCTTCGACAAGGTGGGTACGGGGGCCCGGGCAACAAGAGGGTATCCGTCTGACCAGGCCAAGAGCCAGCATGCCTCCAGGGACCACTCCCCGCGGCACTGACCTCCCCATCCCCCTACACCGCGCTCTCTCAGCATTGACCCTCCGACAGTGCGGCGCTCCCTCAGCACTGACCCTCCGACAGTGCGGCACTCCCTCAGCACTGACCCTCCCACAGTGCCCGCTCCCTCAGCACTGACCCGCCGACAGTGCCCACTCCCTCAGCACTGACCCTCCGACAGTGCGGCACTCCCTCAGCACTGACCCTCTGACAGTGTCCACTCTCTCAGCACTGACCCTCTGACAGTGCCCCCTCTCTCAGCACTGACTCTCCGACAGTGCCCACTCCCTCGGCACTGACCCTCCGACAGTGCCCACTCCCTCAGCACTGACCCGCCGACAGTGCCCACTCCCTCAGCACTGACCCTCCGACAGTGTCCACTCCCTCAGCACCGACCCTCCGAAAGTGCCCGCTCCCTCAGCACTGACCCTCTGACAGTGCAGACCTCCCTCAGCACTGATTCTCTGACAGTGCCCACTCCCTCAGTGCTGACCCGCTGACGATGTGGCACTCCCTCAGCACTGACCCTCTGACAGTGCCCTCTCCCTCAGCACTGACCCTCTAGCAGTGCAGCACTCCCTCAGCACTGACCCTCCGACAGTGCCCACTCTCTCAGCACTGACTCTACAACAGTGCCCGCTCCCTCAGCCCTGACCTTCTGACAGTGCCCCCTCCCTCAGTACTGACCCTCTGACAGTGCCCCCTCCCTCAGTACTGACCCTCTGACAGTGCCTGCTCCCTCAGTACCGACCCTCCGACAGTGCCTGCTCCCTCAGTGCTGACCCTCCGACAGTGCCTGCTCCCTCAGTGCTGACCCTCCGACAGTGCCTGCTCCCTCAGTACTGACCCTCTGACAGTGCCTGCTCCCTCAGTACTGACCCTCTGACAGTGCCCCCTCCCTCAGTACTGACCCTCTGACAGTGCCCCCTCCCTCTGTACTGACCCTCTGACAGTGCCTGCTCCCTCAGTGCTGCGGGTTGAGTGTAGATTGTGTGATTTCACCTTGGAAGTGGTGATCTGAACCTCTGCCGTTCTGCCTGAGGAGTGGGTGAATGTGCTGAAAGGCGTCTCACTCTGGGGATCCACTTGAACGTGAGCGGGTGAACCTTCATGACCTCACAGAATAACGCATACGGTCCCCCCGTGAACATCTCTGTCTGTCTGAATCTCAACCCAGTATTAACACATCAGTCCAGTGCCCCCTGGCATTCTCAGCATCGCTCCCCCCTCTCTACCCCCTGCCCCCAACGGCATTCTTAAACAAGGAATCGAGTGGGCTAAAAGGGGTCATGAAAAAGCTTGGGTGAGCAGAATTAGGGAGAATCCCAAGGCCTTTTATTCTTATATAAGAAGCAAGAGGGTAATTAGAGCAAAGGTTGGTCCATGAAAGGACAGGGAAGGAAGGTTGTGTGTCGAACCTGAGAGAATGGGTGAGATTGTCAATGATTACTTTGCATCAGTGTTCACTGAGGAACGGGACATGATGAATGCTGAGATTAGATTAGACTAGACTTACAGTGTGGAAACAGGCCCTTCGGCCCAACAAGTTCACACCGACCCGCCGAAGCGCAACCCACCCATACCCCTACATTTACCCCATTACCTAACACTACGGGCAATTTAGCATGGCCAATTCACCTGACCCGCACATCTTTGGACTGTGGGAGGAAACCGGAGCACCCGGAGGAAACCCACGCAGACACGGGGAGAACGTGCAAACTCCACACAGTCGCCTGAGTCGGGAATTGAACCCGGGTCTCAGGCGCTGTGAGGTAGCAGTGCTAACTACTGTGCCACCGTGTCGCCCATATTAGAGATCGAAGCTTGTTTATTCTGGATTGCGTTGACATAGGAGGGAAGATGTGTTGGGTAGGCTAGAGGTTATTAAGGTGGACAAATCCCCAGGACTAGATGGTATCTATCCCAGGTTGCTGAGGGAGGCGAGAGAGGAAATAGCTGGGGCCCTGACAGATATCTTTGTGGCATCCTTAAATACAGGTGAGGTGCCAGGGGACTGGAGGGTTGGTCATGTTGTCCCCCTGTACTAGAAGGGTAGTAGGGATGTTCCGGGTAACTACAGACCAGTGAGCCTGACGTCAGTGATGGGAAAGTTGCTGGAGAGGGTACAGAGGGAAAGAATGAGCTGCTCAGTGACAGGCCAATGGGTGTGTTTGAGTCAGTTCCCTGGTTGGTTCGGGTCGGCCGATGAGGTGCCTGTTGGTGGTGCCCGCTCATGGGGAAGGTTGCGCTGTCAGTTGGACTGAGCGTTCACTGAGGGTGGGCCAGCTCGGTTTATCGTCCCAATGGCCTCCTGAACCATCCCTCTGTTTTTGCTCTTTTGAAGACTGGCACCCTGACGGAAAATGGAATGGACTTGTTTGGCGTGGTTCGTGCCAAAAATAAAAAGTGAGTACGCCTTCGGGGAGTTACCGGAGCCAAGGATGAAAACGGCAGCCGCAGCACAGGGATTGCTGCTTTCCGACTGGTGGCCGTCTCCCATCCAGGGACGGAGAGATTCCGGAGCTGGGAGAATCCCGTCCAGCTTATCCAATCACTGGGCCTAGAAGGGCCGAAGGGCGTCAGTCCACTGAGGGGATGTTTGGGGTCTCTGGATGGGCCAACATTTCTGACACATCTCTCAGTGCCCTGTGGAAGGCAGTGGGAGCTACTACAGTCCTCAGCAGACTGGTCCTATACAGACAGGGCCCCGCGGGGGCACCGGTCCCATACAGACAGGGCCCCGCGGGGGCACCGGTCCCATACAGACAGGGCCCCGCGGGGGCACCGGTCCCATACAGACAGGGCCCCGCGGGGGCACCGGTCCCATACAGACAGGGCCCGCGGGGGCACCGGTCCCATACAGACAGCACCCGCGGGGACACCGGTCCCATACAGACAGGGCCCCGCGGGGGCACCGGTCCCATACAGACAGGGCCCGCGGGGGCACCGGTCCCATACAGACAGCGCCCGCGGGGACACCGGTGCCATACAGACAGGGCCCACAGAATGGACCGGTCCCATATCGACAGGGCCCCCGAGATGGACCGGTCCCATACAGACGGGACCCATAGAATGGACCGGTCCCATACAGACAAGGGCGGGGGGTACCGGTCCCATATAGACAGGGCCCGCGGGATGGACTGGTCCCATGCAGACAGGACCCACGGGGGGGACTGTTCAATACAGACAGGGCCCGCGGGGGGGACCGGTCCCACACAGTCAGGGCCCACGGGGGGGACATGTCCCACACAGACAGGGCCCACGGGGGGACCGGTCCCATACAGGCAGGACCCGCGGGGGGGGACTGCTCCCATATAGACAGGGCCCACGGGGGGACCGGTCCCATACAGACAGGACCCGCGGGGGGGGGACTGGTCCCATATAGACAGGGCCCACGGGGGGACCGGTCCCATACAGACAGGGCCCGTGGGGGGACCAGTCCCATATAGACAGGACCCGTGTGGGGACCGGTCCCATGCAGACAGGGCCCGCGGGGGGACCAGTCCCATATAGACAGGGCCCGCGGGGGGACCGGTCCCATACAGACAGGGCCCGTGGGGGGACCAGTCCCATACAGACAGGACCCGCGGGGGGACCGGTCCCATACAGACAGGGCCCGCAGGGGGACCAGTCCCATACAGACAGGGCCCGCGGGGGGACCAGTCCCATATAGACAGTGCCCATGGGGGGACCAGTTGTGTATAAACAGTGAAGTGACTGTGTGTTTCTCTCTCCCTCTGGATTGCCAGCTTCATCTACAGTAATGATGACCTGAAGATGCAAGTGTTTAATGAGGACGAAGTTCTGGCTGCCATGGCGACCTGTCACTCCCTGACCCTGGCCTCCTCTGAGACCACACTCCAGGGTGACCCACTCGATCTGACCATCTTCCGTGCCACCAACTGGGTACGTGATCCCTGTCTGGGCCCTGTGCTCCATTTCTGACCCCCATCATATCCCCTCCACTGAGTGAAGGTGGAGGGGAAATGTAGGGAGAGGCTCTGAGAGAAGTTGACAAAGACAGGTAGGGCGGTGGGATGAGGGAGGTGAAGGAGGGGTTTCAGAGAGAGGGTAAATGGTAGGACTTGGGGTTTCCCTCAGAACTGACCCTCCGACACTGCAACGCTCCCTCAGCACTGACCCTCTGACAGTGCCCACTCCCTCAGCACTGACCCTCTGACACTGCAACGCTCCCTCAGCACTGACCCTCTGACAGTGCCCACTCCCTCAGCACTGACCCTCTGACACTGCAACGCTCCCTCAGCACTGACCCTCTGACAGTGCCCACTCCCTCAGCACTGACCCTCCGACACTGCGGTGCTCCCTTAGCACTGACCTTCTGACAGTGCCCACTCCCTCAGCACTGACCCTCCGACAGTGCCCACTCCCTCAGCACTGATCCACCGACAGTGCCCACTCCCTCAGCACTGACCCTCCGACATTGCCGCGCTCCCTCAGTACTGACCCTCCGACATTGCCGCGCTCCCTCAGTACTGACCCTCTGACATTGCCCACTCCCTCAGTACTGACCCTCCAACAGTGCAGCACTCCCTTGGTACTGACCATCCAATAGGTTTAGGGTTAGGTTTTATGTTTCGATGTTACAGTAGGGTTTATTCTTGCAGTTTAGATTAGATTAGATTCCCTGCAGTGTGGAAACAGGCCCTTCAGCCCAACAAGTCCACACCAACCCTCCAAAGAGTGACCCACCCAGACCCATTTCCCTCTGACTAATGCACCTAACACTATGGGCAATTTAGCATGGCCAGTTCGCCTGATCTTCGCATCTTTGGACTGTGGGAGGAAACCAGAGCACCCGGAGGAAACCCACACAGACACAGGAAGGATGTGCAAACTCCACACAGACATTAGCCCGAGGCTGGAATTGAACCTGGGTCCCTGGTGCTGTGAGGCAGCTGTGCTAACCACTGAGCCACTGTGCTGCCCCAGTTCGGGATGGGGATTTAGAGCTGAGGGTTTCTCATTAGCCTCTCACTGCCCAGTGACCACTCCCTGGATCTGGTACCTGAACATTCTCTGCCCACACAGACCAAGTGGGACCTAGTCAAGTCTGAGCTTGACCTGGGAAAGGTGAGAGGGCAGAGGCCACAGCCCTGACCCCTGACCGTTGGGTGCTGACCTGCTGTGGCTCCCTGCAGGTCCTGGAGGAAATGGTTTCCCAGGCCAGGAGACTGAAACGCACCAATCCACTGATTATCGTAAAACCAACAGAAACCGCCAACTCCAACAGCAAAGTGACCAATGGCCTGGTGAGTGGAACACCATTTCCAGGTAAACACTGCCTGCTTAATGATGGTTCTGTACATGTCCAAATGTCCACACCGTTCTGTAAATGTCCCAATGTCCACACCGTTCTGTACATGCCCCAGTGTCCATACCGTTCTGTACATGTCCCAGTGTCCACACCGTTCTGTACATGTCCCAGTGTCCATAACGTTCTGTACCTGCCCCAGTGTCCACACCGTTCTGTACATGTCCCAATGTCCACACCGTTCTGTACCTGCCCCAATGTCCACACCGTTCTGTACATGCCCCAGTGTCCATAACGTTCTGTACCTGCCCCAGTGTCCACACCGTTCTGTACATGTCCCAGTATCCATACTGTTCTGTACATGTCCCAATGTCCACACCGTTCTGTACCTGTCCCAATGCCCATACAGTTCTGTACATGTCCCAATGGCCACACCGTTCTGTACATGTCCCAGTGTCCACACCATTCTGTACATGTCCCAGTGTCCACACCGTTCTGTACATGTCCCAATGTCCACACCGTTCTGTACACGTCCCAGTGTCCACACCGTTCTGTACCTGCCCCAATGTCCACACCGTTCTGTACATGTCCCAATGTCCACACCGTTCTGTACATGTCCCAATGTCCATACCGTTCTGTACATGTCCCAATGTCCACACGGTTCTGTACACGTCCCAATGTCCACACCGTTCTGTACATGTCCCAGTGTCCACACCGTTCTGTACATGTCCCAATGTCCACACCGTTCTGTACACGTCCCAATGTCCATACCGTTCTGTACACGTCCCAATGTCCACACCGTTCTGTACACGTCCCAATGTCCACACCGTTCTGTACATGCTCCAATGTCCACACCGTTCTGTACATGTCCCAATGTCCACACCGTTCTGTACATGACCCAATGCCCACACCGTTCTGTACATGTCCCAATGTCCACACCGTTCTGTACATGACCCAATGCCCACACCGTTCTGTACATGTCCCAGTGCCCATACCGTTCTGTACATGTCCCAATGTCCACACCATTCTGTACATGTCCCAATGTCCACACCGATCTGTACATGTCCCAGTGTCCATACCGTTCTGTACATGTCCCAATGTCCACACCGTTCTGTACATGTCCCAGTGTCCATACAGTTTTGTACACGTCCCAATGTCCACACCGTTCTGTACACGTCCCAATGTCCACACCGTTCTGTACATGTCCCAGTGTCCACACCGTTCTGTACATGTCCCAGTGCCCTTACCGTTCTGTACATGTCCCAATGTCCACACCGTACTGTACATGTCCCAATGTCCACACCGTTCTGTACATGCCCCAGTGTCCATACCGATCTGTACATGTCCCAATGTCCACACCGTTCTGTACATGCCCCAATGTTCACACCGATCTGTACATGTCCCAATGTCCACACCGTTCTGTACATGTCCCAATGCCCACACCGTTCTGTACATGTCCCAGTGTCCATACCGTTCTGTACATGCCCCAGTGTCCACACCGATATGTACATGCCCCAGTGTCCACACTGATCTGTACATGTCCCAGTGTCCATACCGTTCTGTACATGCCCCAGTGTCCACACCGATATGTACATGCCCCAGTGTCCACACCGTTCTGTACATGTCCCAATATCCACACCGTTCTGTAAATGTCCCAATGTCCACACCGTTCTGTACACGTCCCAATGTCCACACCGTTCTGTACACGTCCCAATGTCCACACCGTTCTGTACATGTCCCAGTGTCCACACCGTTCTGTACATGTCCCAATGTCCACACCGTTCTGTACATGTCCCAGTGTCCACACCGTTCTGTACACGTCCCAATGTCCACACCGTTCTGTACACGTCCCAATGTCCACACCGTTCTGTACATGTCCCAATGTCCACACCGTTCTGTACACGTCCCAGTGTCCACACCGTTCTGTACACGTCCCAATGTCCACACCGTTCTGTACATGCCCCAATGTCCACACCGTTCTGTACACGTCCCAATGTCCACACCGTTCTGTACATGTCCCAATGTCCAGACCGTTCTGTACACGTCCCAGTGTCCACACCGTTCTGTACATGTCCCAATGTCCACACCGTTCTGTACATGTCCCAATGTCCACACCGTTCTGTACATGTCCCAGTGTCCATACCATTCTGTACATGTCCCAATGTCCACACCGTTCTGTACATGACCCAATGCCCACACCGTTCTGTACATGTCCCAGTGTCCATACCGTTCTGTACATGTCCCAATGTCCACACCGTTCTGTACATGTCCCAATGTCCATACCGTTCTGTACATGTCCCAATGTCCATACCGATCTGTACATGTCCCAATGTCCACACCGTTCTGTACACGTCCCAATGTCCACACCGTTCTGTACATGTCCCAGTGTCCACACTGATCTGTACATGTCCCAGTGTCCACACCGTTCTGTACATGCCCCAATGTCCACACCGTTCTGTACATGCCCCAATGTCCACACCGTTCTGTACATGTCCCAATATCCACACCGATCTGTACACGTCCCAATGTCCACACCGTTCTGTACATGTCCCAGTGTCCATACCATTCTGTACACGTCCCAATGTCCATACCGTTCTGTACACGTCCCAGTGTCCACACCGTTCTGTACATGCCCCAGTGTCCATACCAATCTGTACATGTCCCAATGTCCACACCGTTCTGTACATGTCCCAGTGTCCACACCGTTCTGTACACGTCGCAATGCCCATACCGTTCTGTACATGCCCCAGTGTCCATACCAATCTGTACATGTCCCAATGTCCACACCGTTCTGTACATATCCCAATGTCCACACCGTTCTGTACATGTCCCGATGTCCACACTGTTCTGTACATGTCCCAATGTCCACACCGTTCTGTACATGTCCCAATGTCCACACCGCTCTGTACATGTCCCAGTGTCCATACCATTCTGTACATGTCCCAATGTCCACACCGTTCTGTACATGACCCAATGCCCACACCGTTCTGTACATGTCCCAGTGTCCATACCGTTCTGTACATGTCCCAATGTCCACACCGTTCTGTACACGTCCCAATGTCCACACCGTTCTGTACATGTCCCAGTGTCCACACCGTTCTGTACATGTCCCAATGCCCATACCGTTCTGTACATTGCTCAATGTCCACACCGTTCTGTACATGTCCCAATGTCCACACCGTTCTGTACATGTCCCAATGTCCACACCGTTCTGTACCTGTTCCAATGGGTAAAAAATGAGGTCTGCAGATGCTGGAGATCACAGCTGAAAATGTGTTGCTGGTTAAAGCACAGCAGGTCAGGCAGCATCCAAGGAATAGGAAATTCGACGTTTCGGGCATAAGCCCTTTATCAGGAATGGGAGGAAGAGAGCTTCTTCAAGGAAGGCATCCTTGCAAGAGGATTTGCAGAAGGTTAAAATCTTCAGGTAAAAAATGAGGTCTGCAGATGCTGGAGATCACAGTTGAAAATGCGTTGCTGGTTAAAGCACAGCAGGTCAGGCAGCATCCAAGGAATAGGAAATTCGATGTTTCGGGCATAAGCCCTTCATCAGGAATGGGAGGAAGAGAGCTTCTTCAAGGAAGGCATCCTTGCAAGAGGATTTGCAGAAGGTTAAAATCTTCAGGTAAAAAATGAGGTCTGCAGATGCTGGAGATCACAGTTGAAAATGCGTTGCTGGTTAAAGCACAGCAGGTCAGGCAGCATCCAAGGAATAGGAAATTCGATGTTTCGGGCATAAGCCCTTCATCAGGAATCCCCATTCCTGATGAAGGGCTTATGCCCGAAACGTCGAATTTCCTATTCCTTGGATGCTGCCTGACCTGCTGTGCTTTAACCAGCAACGCATTTTCAACTGTACCTGTTCCAATGTCCACACCGTTCTGTACATGTCCCAATGCCCACACCGTTCTGTACATGTCCCAGTGTCCATACCGTTCTGTACATGCCCCAGTGTCCACACCGATATGTACATGCCCCAGTGTCCACACTGATCTGTACACGTCCCAATGTCCATACCGTTCTGTAAATGTCCCAATGTCTATACCGTTCTGTAAATGTCCCAATGTCCACACCGTTCTGTACATGTCCCAATGTCCACACCGTTCTGTACATGTCCCAATGTCCATACCGTTCTGTACCTGTCCTAATGTCCACACCGTTCTGTACATGTCCCAATGTCCACACCGTTCTGTACATGTCCCAATATCCACACCGTTCTGTACATGTCCCAATGTCCACACCGTTCTGTACCTGTCCCAATATCCACACCGTTCTGTACATGTCCCAATGTCCATACCGATCTGTACACGTCCCAATGTCCATACCGCTCTGTACATGTCCCAGTGTCCATACCATTCTGTACATGTCCCAATGTCCACACCGTTCTGTACATGACCCAATGCCCACACCGTTCTGTACATGTCCCAATGTCCACACCGATCTGTACATGTCCCAATGTCCACACCGTTCTGTACATGTCCCAGTGTCCACACCGTTCTGTACACGTCCCAATGTCCACACCGTTCTGTACATGTCCCAATGTCCACACCGTTCTGTACCTGTCCCAGTGTCCACACCGTTCTGTACATGTCCCAGTGTCCACACCGTTCTGTACACGTCGCAATGCCCATACCGTTCTGTACATGCCCCAGTGTCCATACCAATCTGTACATGTCCCAATGTCCACACCGTTCTGTACATGTCCCGATGTCCACACTGTTCTGTACATGTCCCAGTGTCCACACCGTTCTGTACACGTCCCAATGTCCACACCGTTCTGTACATGTCCCGATGTCCACACTGTTCTGTACATGTCCCAGTGTCCACACCGTTCTGTACATGTCCCAATGTCCACACCGTTCTGTACATGTCCCAGTGTCCACAACGTTCTGTACATGTCCCAATGTCCACACCGTTCTGTACATTGCCCAATGTCCACACCGTTCTGTACATGTCCCAATGTCTATACCGTTCTGTACATGTCCCAATGGGTAAAAAATGAGGTCTGCAGATGCTGGAGATCACAGCTGAAAATGTGTTGCTGGTTAAAGCACAGCAGGTCAGGCAGCATCCAAGAAATAGGAAATTCGACGTTTCGGGCATAAGCCCTTTATCAGGAATGGGAGGAAGAGAGCTTCTTCAAGGAAGGCATCCTTGCAAGAGGATTTGCAGAAGGTTAAAATCTTCGGGTAAAAAATGAGGTCTGCAGATGCTTGAGATCACAGTTGAAAATGCGTTGCTGGTTAAAGCACAGCAGGTCAGGCAGCATCCAAGGAATAGGAAATTCGATGTTTCGGGCATAAGCCCTTCATCAGGAATCCCCATTCCTGATGAAGGGCTTATGCCCGAAACGTCGAATTTCCTATTCCTTGGATGCTGTCTGACCTGCTGTGCTTTAACCAGCAACGCATTTTCAACTGTACCTGTTCCAATGTCCACACCGTTCTGTACATGTCCCAATGCCCACACCGTTCTGTACATGTCCCAGTGTCCATACCGTTCTGTACATGCCCCAGTGTCCACACCGATATGTACATGCCCCAGTGTCCACACTGATCTGTACACGTCCCAATGTCCATACCGTTCTGTAAATGTCCCAATGTCTATACCGTTCTGTAAATGTCCCAATGTCCACACCGTTCTGTACATGTCCCAATGTCCACACCGTTCTGTACATGTCCCAATGTCCATACCGTTCTGTACCTGTCCTAATGTCCACACCGTTCTGTACATGTCCCAATGTCCACACCGTTCTGTACATGTCCCAATATCCACACCGTTCTGTACATGTCCCAATGTCCACACCGTTCTGTACCTGTCCCAATATCCACACCGTTCTGTACATGTCCCAATGTCCATACCGATCTGTACACGTCCCAATGTCCATACCGCTCTGTACATGTCCCAGTGTCCATACCATTCTGTACATGTCCCAATGTCCACACCGTTCTGTACATGACCCAATGCCCACACCGTTCTGTACATGTCCCAATGTCCACACCGATCTGTACATGTCCCAATGTCCACACCGATCTGTACATGTCCCAATGTCCACACCGTTCTGTACATGTCCCAGTGTCCACACCGTTCTGTACACGTCCCAATGTCCACACCGTTCTGTACATGTCCCAATGTCCACACCGTTCTGTACCTGTCCCAGTGTCCACACCGTTCTGTACATGTCCCAGTGTCCACACCGTTCTGTACACGTCGCAATGCCCATACCGTTCTGTACATGCCCCAGTGTCCATACCAATCTGTACATGTCCCAATGTCCACACCGTTCTGTACATGTCCCGATGTCCACACTGTTCTGTACATGTCCCAGTGTCCACACCGTTCTGTACACGTCCCAATGTCCACACCGTTCTGTACATGTCCCGATGTCCACACTGTTCTGTACATGTCCCAGTGTCCACACCGTTCTGTACATGTCCCAATGTCCACACCGTTCTGTACATGTCCCAGTGTCCACAACGTTCTGTACATGTCCCAATGTCCACACCGTTCTGTACATTGCCCAATGTCCACACCGTTCTGTACATGTCCCAATGTCTATACCGTTCTGTACATGTCCCAATGGGTAAAAAATGAGGTCTGCAGATGCTGGAGATCACAGCTGAAAATGTGTTGCTGGTTAAAGCACAGCAGGTCAGGCAGCATCCAAGAAATAGGAAATTCGACGTTTCGGGCATAAGCCCTTTATCAGGAATGGGAGGAAGAGAGCTTCTTCAAGGAAGGCATCCTTGCAAGAGGATTTGCAGAAGGTTAAAATCTTCGGGTAAAAAATGAGGTCTGCAGATGCTTGAGATCACAGTTGAAAATGCGTTGCTGGTTAAAGCACAGCAGGTCAGGCAGCATCCAAGGAATAGGAAATTCGATGTTTCGGGCATAAGCCCTTCATCAGGAATCCCCATTCCTGATGAAGGGCTTATGCCCGAAACGTCGAATTTCCTATTCCTTGGATGCTGTCTGACCTGCTGTGCTTTAACCAGCAACGCATTTTCAACTGTACCTGTTCCAATGTCCACACCGTTCTGTACATGTCCCAGTGTCCACACCGTTCTGTACATGTCCCAATGTCCACACCGTTCTGTACATGTCCCAGTGCCCACACCGTTCTGTACATGTCCCAGTGTCCACACCGTTCTGTACATGTCCCAATGTCCATACCGTTCTGTACATGTCCCAGTGTCCACACCGTTCTGTACATGTCCCAATGTCCACACCGTTCTGTACACGTCCCAATGTCCACACCGTTCTGTATATGCTCCAGTGTCTATACCGTTCTGTACATGTCCCAGTGTCCATACCGCTCTGTACATGTCCCAATGTCCACACCGTTCTGTACATGTCCCAGTGCCCATATCGTTCTGTACATGTCCCAATGTCCACACCGTTCTGTACATGTCCCAATGTCCACACCGTTCTGTACATGTCCCAGTGCCCATATCGTTCTGTACATGTCCCAATGTCCACACCGTTCTGTACATGTCCCAGTGTCCATACCATTCTGTACATGTCCCAATGTCCACACCGTTCTGTACATGGCCCAATGCCCACACCGTTCTGTACATGTCCCAGTGTCCATACCGTTCTGTACATGTCCCAATGTCCACACCGTTCTGTACATGTCCCAATGTCCATACCGTTCTGTACATGTCCCAATGTCCATACCGATCTGTACATGTCCCAATGTCCACACCGTTCTGTACACGTCCCAATGTCCACACCGTTCTGTACACGTCCCAGTGTCCACACCGTTCTGTACATGCCCCAATGTCCACACCGTTCTGTACATGCCCCAATGTCCACACCGTTCTGTACATGTCCCAATATCCACACCGATCTGTACACGTCCCAATGTCCACACCGTTCTGTACATGTCCCAGTGTCCATACCATTCTGTACACGTCCCAATGTCCATACCGTTCTGTACACGTCCCAGTGTCCACACCGTTCTGTACATGCCCCAGTGTCCATACCAATCTGTACATGTCCCAATGTCCACACCGTTCTGTACATGTCCCAGTGTCCACACCGTTCTGTACACGTCGCAATGCCCATACCGTTCTGTACATGCCCCAGTGTCCATACCAATCTGTACATGTCCCAATGTCCACACCGTTCTGTACATATCCCAATGTCCACACCGTTCTGTACATGTCCCGATGTCCACACTGTTCTGTACATGTCCCAGTGTCCACACCGTTCTGTACATGTCCCAATGTCCACACCGCTCTGTACATGTCCCAGTGTCCATACCATTCTGTACATGTCCCAATGTCCACACCGTTCTGTACATGACCCAATGCCCACACCGTTCTGTACATGTCCCAGTGTCCATACCGTTCTGTACATGTCCCAATGTCCACACCGTTCTGTACACGTCCCAATGTCCACACCGTTCTGTACATGTCCCAATGTCCATACCGTTCTGTACACGTCGCAATGCCCATACCGTTCTGTACATGCCCCAGTGTCCATACCAATCTGTACATGTCCCAATGTCCACACCGTTCTGTACATATCCCAATGTCCACACCGTTCTGTACATGTCCCAGTGTCCACACCGTTCTGTACATGTCCCAATGCCCATACCGTTCTGTACATTGCTCAATGTCCACACCGTTCTGTACATGTCCCAATGTCCACACCGTTCTGTACCTGTTCCAATGGGTAAAAAATGAGGTCTGCAGATGCTGGAGATCACAGCTGAAAATGTGTTGCTGGTTAAAGCACAGCAGGTCAGGCAGCATCCAAGGAATAGGAAATTCGACGTTTCGGGCATAAGCCCTTTATCAGGAATGGGAGGAAGAGAGCTTCTTCAAGGAAGGCATCCTTGCAAGAGGATTTGCAGAAGGTTAAAATCTTCAGGTAAAAAATGAGGTCTGCAGATGCTGGAGATCACAGTTGAAAATGCGTTGCTGGTTAAAGCACAGCAGGTCAGGCAGCATCCAAGGAATAGGAAATTCGATGTTTCGGGCATAAGCCCTTCATCAGGAATGGGAGGAAGAGAGCTTCTTCAAGGAAGGCATCCTTGCAAGAGGATTTGCAGAAGGTTAAAATCTTCAGGTAAAAAATGAGGTCTGCAGATGCTGGAGATCACAGTTGAAAATGCGTTGCTGGTTAAAGCACAGCAGGTCAGGCAGCATCCAAGGAATAGGAAATTCGATGTTTCGGGCATAAGCCCTTCATCAGGAATCCCCATTCCTGATGAAGGGCTTATGCCCGAAACGTCGAATTTCCTATTCCTTGGATGCTGCCTGACCTGCTGTGCTTTAACCAGCAACGCATTTTCAACTGTACCTGTTCCAATGTCCACACCGTTCTGTACATGTCCCAATGCCCACACCGTTCTGTACATGTCCATGTGTCCATACCGTTCTGTACATGCCCCAGTGTCCACACCGATATGTACATGCCCCAGTGTCCACACTGATCTGTACACGTCCCAATGTCCATACCGTTCTGTAAATGTCCCAATGTCTATACCGTTCTGTAAATGTCCCAATGTCCACACCGTTCTGTACATGTCCCAATGTCCATACCGTTCTGTACCTGTCCTAATGTCCACACCGTTCTGTACATGTCCCAATGTCCACACCGTTCTGTACATGTCCCAATATCCACACCGTTCTGTACATGTCCCAA
This sequence comes from Hemiscyllium ocellatum, assembly GCF_020745735.1. NCBI lineage: Eukaryota > Metazoa > Chordata > Chondrichthyes > Orectolobiformes > Hemiscylliidae > Hemiscyllium > Hemiscyllium ocellatum. The sequence continues at coordinate 3,113,011 of NC_083444.1, read as the reverse complement.
TGTCCACACCGTTCTGTACCTGTCCCAATATCCACACCGTTCTGTACATGTCCCAATGTCCATACCGATCTGTACACGTCCCAATGTCCATACCGCTCTGTACATGTCCCAGTGTCCATACCATTCTGTACATGTCCCAATGTCCACACCGTTCTGTACATGACCCAATGCCCACACCGTTCTGTACATGTCCCAATGTCCACACCGATCTGTACATGTCCCAATGTCCACACCGTTCTGTACATGTCCCAATGTCCACACCGATCTGTACATGTCCCAATGTCCACACCGTTCTGTACATGTCCCAGTGTCCACACCGTTCTGTACACGTCCCAATGTCCACACCGTTCTGTACATGTCCCAATGTCCACACCGTTCTGTACCTGTCCCAGTGTCCACACCGTTCTGTACATGTCCCAGTGTCCACACCGTTCTGTACACGTCGCAATGCCCATACCGTTCTGTACATGCCCCAGTGTCCATACCAATCTGTACATGTCCCAATGTCCACACCGTTCTGTACATGTCCCAGTGCCCATATCGTTCTGTACATGTCCCAATGTCCACACCGTTCTGTACATGTCCCAATGTCCATACCGTTCTGTACATGTCCCAGTGTCCATACCGTTCTGTACATGTCCCAATGTCCACACCGTTCTGTACATGTCCCAGTGCCCATATCGTTCTGTACATGTCCCAATGTCCACACCGTTCTGTACACGTCCCAATGTCCACACTGTTCTGTACATGCTCCAATGTCCACACCGTTCTGTACATGTCCCAGTGTCCATACCGTTCTGTACATGTCCCAATGTCCACACCGTTCTGTACATGTCCCAGTGTCCATACCGTTCTGTACCTGTCCCAATGTCCACACCGTTCTGTACCTGCCCCAATGTCCATACCGTTCTGTACATGTCCCAGTGTCCACACCATTCTGTACATGCCCCAGTGTCCACACCGTTCTGTACATGCCCCAGTGTCCACACCGTTCTGTACATGTCCCATTGTCCATGTGCTGGCAACTGCCAACAGATGAGCTTTCAGTCAGAGGATACTCTCCCCTTTTTCCAATGTAGTGTGTTAAAGTTACTATCCTTTTGTTGAGAAATATGGCTCACCTTTGTGTTAGACCTTTGGGTGATTTCTCAGCAAGCTTCGTAATATTTTCTTCTGGTCTGCCCCAACCCCACTATTCCCATCGGCCCCAGTATTTGTATGCAGTGATTTTCTCTAAAGCAAGTTTTCACTGGAACCCACCTACAGCGTTATAGGAGAACTACCCGTACCTCTGTCCCTCTATCTCCCCCTGTCCCCCTCTCCCTCTCTCTGTCTCTCTCTCTGCCCCTCTATCTCCCCCTCTCCCTCCCTCTCTGTATCTCTCTCTCTCTCTGTTTTTCTCTCCCTCCCTCCCTCTCTCAGTGAGGAAAACTGCTGCGTTTCTCTCTCTCTCTATCCCAGGTTTGCCGATTCCGATCGGGAATTGGGATCCTCCGACAGTTTCCTTTCTCCTCGGCCCTGCAGCGAATGACGGTGATTGCAAAGAATTTGGATGAGCAGAGTTTGGTGGCATATTGCAAAGGCGCCCCTGAGACCGTCATCAAACTGTGCACCACTGAGTCAGGTAGGGAGCTGCCAAAGGGAGTTCCACTCTGGCACAGACACAGTAGCTCATGCTCCAGCCGGGCCACACACTACACCCTGTGCCCCACGCCCGGTCACACCAACACCCTGTGCTCCATGCCCGGTCACACCCACACCCTGTGCCCCACGCCCGGTCACACCCACACCCTGTGCCCCACGCCCGGGCACACCAACACCCTTTGCCCCACGCCCGGTCACACCCATACCCAGTGCCCCACGCCCGGTCACACCCACACCCTGTGCCCCATGCTCGGTCACACGCACACCCTGTGCCCCACGCCCGGGCACACCAACACCCTTTGCCCCACGCCCGGTCACACCCATACCCAGTGCCCCACGCCCGGTCACACCCACACCCTGTGCCCCACGCCCGGGCACACCCACACCCTGTGCTCCACGCCCGGTCACACCCACACCCTGTGCCCCACGCCCGGTCACACCCACACCCTGTGCTCCACGCCCGGTCACACCAACACACTGTGCCCCACGCCCAGTCACACCCACACCCTGTGCCCCACGCCCGGTCACACCCACACCCTGTGCCCCACGCCCGGTCACACCCACACCCTGTGCTCCACGCCCGGTCACACCCACACCCTGTGCTCCACGCCCGGTCACACCCATGCTCTCTTTCCCACGCCCGGTCACACCCACACCCTGTGCCCCACGCCCGGTCACACCCACACCCTGTGCCCCACGCCCGGTCACACCCACACCCTGTGCCCCACGCCCGGTCACACCCACACCCTGTGCTCCACGCCCGGTCACACCAACACCCTGTGCTCCACGCCCGGTCACACCAACACCCTGTGCCCCACGCCCGGTCACACCAACACGCTGTGCTCCACGCCCGGTCACACCCACACCCTGTGCCCCACGTCCGGTCACACCAACACCCTGTGCTCCACACCCGGTCACACCCACACCCTGTGCCCCACGCCCGGTCACACCCACACCCTGTGCCCCACGCCCGGTCACACCAACACCCTGTGCCCCATGCCCGGTCACACCCACACCCTGTGCTCCACACCCGGTCACACCCACACCCTGTGCCCCATGCCCGGTCACACCAACACCCTGTACCCCACGCCCGGTCACACCAACACCCTGTGCTCCACGCCCGGTCACACCAACACCCTGTGCCCCACGCCCGGTCACACCCACACCCTGTGCTCCACGCCCGGTCACACCCACACCCTGTGCCCCACGCCCGGTCACACCCACACCCTGTGCTCCACGCCCAGTCACACCAACACCCTGTGCCCCACGCCCGGTCACACCCACACCCTGTGCTCCACGCCCAGTCACACCAACACCCTGTGCTCCACGCCCAGTCACACCAACACCCTGTGCCCCACGCCCGGTCACACCCACACCCTGTGCTCCACGCCCGGTCACACCCACACCCTGTGCCCCACGCCCGGTCACACCAACACCCTGTGCTCCACGCCCGGTCACACCCACACCCTGTGCCCCACGCCCGGTCACACCCACACCCTGTGCCCCACGCCCGGTCACACCCACACCCTGTGCTCCACGCCCGGTCACACCCACACCCTGTGCTCCACGCCCGGTCACACCAACACCCTGTGCTCCACGCCCGGTCACACCCACACCCTGTGCCCCACGCCCGGTCACACCTACACCCTGTGCTCCACGCCCGGTCACACCCATGCTCTCTTTCCCACGCCCGGTCACACCCACACCCTGTGCCCCACGCCCGGTCACACCCGTGCTCTTTCCCACGCCCGGTCACACCTGCGCCCTGTGCCCCACACCCAGTCATGCACCACACCCTGTGCCATGTACCCAGACACACACCTATTCTCTGTCTGATTCTCTCTCTCCTTCTCTCTCTCCCTCACTCTCTAACCCCTCCCTCACTTCCTCTCCCCCACTCTCTCCCACCTCCCCATTCTCTCCAAAACCATTCTCACTCTCTTCCCCAACCCTCATTCACTACCCCCATCCCCACTCTTGGCTTACTGATGGGGAGGTTACTCTCCTGCTGGGATACTGAGGGGGAGGTTATTTTCGTGCTGAGATACTGACAGGAAGGTTATTCTCCTGCTGGGATACTAACTGGGATGTTATTCTCCTGCTGGGATACTGACAGGGAGGTTACTCTCTTGCTGGGATACTGACAGGGAGGTTATTCTCCTACTGAGGGTGAGGTTACTCTCCTGCTGGGATACTGACAGGGAGGTTACTCTCTGCTGGGATACTGACAGGGAGGTTACACTCTTGCTGGGATATTGACAGGGAGGTTATCCTCCTGCTGGGATACTGATCTGGAGGTTACTCTCCTGCTGGGATACTGACAGGGACGTTACTCTCCTGCTGGGATACTGACAGGGAGGTTATTCTCCTGCTGGGATACTGACAGGGAGGTTTCTTTCCAGCTGGAATACTGACAGGGAGGTTACTTGCCTGCTGGGATACTGAGGGGGAGGTTATTGTCCTGCTGGAATACTGACAGGGAGCTGCCCTCCTGCTGGGATACTAACCGGGAGGTTACTCTCCTACTGAGGGTGAGGTTACTCTCCTGCTGGGATACTGACAGGGAGGTTTCTCTCCAGCTGGAATACTGACAGGGAGGTTACTCGCCTGCTGGGATACTGAGGGGGAGGTTATTGTCCTGCTGGGATACTGACAGGGAGCTGCCCTCCTGCTGGGATACTAACCGGGAGGTTACTCTCCTACTGAGGGTGAGGTTACTCTCCTGCTGGGATACTGACGGGGAGGTTATTCTCATGCTGGGATACTGACAGGGAGGTTACTCTCTGCTGGGATACTGACAGGGAGGTTACACTCTTGCTGGGATATTGACAGGGAGGTTATTCTCCTGCTGGGATACTGATCTGGAGGTTACTCTCCTGCTGGGATACTGACAGGGAGGTTATTGTCCTGCTGGGATTCTGGTCGGGATGTTACTCTCCTGCTGGGATACTGAGGGTAAGGTTACTCTCCTGCTGGGATACCGATCGGGAGCTTACTCTCCTGCTGGGATACTGACAGGGAGGTTACTCTCCTGCTGGGATACTGACAGGGAGGTTACTCTCCTGCTGGGATACTTACTGGGAGGTTATTGTCCTGCTGGGATACTGATAGGGAGGTTTTCTCCTGCTGGGATACTGACTGGGAGCTGCTGTCGTTGCCAGTTCCTGATGATTTTCTGGAGGTGATGGAGAGTTTCACGCTGTGTGGTTACCGTGTCATCGGTCTCGCCTTCCGGGAATTCAAGGGCACACTGAGGGAATCCGACATCCGGAAGGTGAACAGGTCAGTGCTGCTGGGACACAGGGGGCGGGGTGGGGAATGTATGTGTGTGTGTGTGTGTGTGTGTGTGTGTGTGTGTGTGTGTGTGTGTTTGTGTTTGTATGTGTATGTTTGTGTGTGTGTTTGTGTGAGAGAGAGATTTAGATGGTTCTGTGAGTGGGCCAGAATCTGGCAGATGTGTCTGCGGGGTTGGGGTTGGGGTGAAGGGGGTGAGTATCTATTGGGGTGGGGGTGGGGTGATGGGGTGAGTCTCTGCAGGGGTGGGGTTGGGGTGATGGGAGTGATGGGGGTGAGCATCTGTGGACGGTGTGGTTGGTATGATGGGGGATAATTATCTGTGGGGGTGGGATTGGAGTGATGGGTGAGTATCTGCGAGTGTGCGGTTGGGGTGATGGGGGTGAATATCTGCGGGGGTGGAGTTGGGGTAATGGGGGTGAGTATCTGTGGGGGTGAGGTTGGGGTGATGGGGGGTGAGTATCTGTGGGGTTAGGGTTGGGGTGATGGGGGTGAGTATCTGTGGGGTTAGGGTTGGGGTGATGGGGGTGAGTATCTGTGGGGTTAGGGTTGGGGTAATGGGGGTATCTGTGGGGGTGGGGTTGGGGTGATGGGGGTGAGTATCTGTGGGGGTGAGGTTGGGGTGATGGGGGTGAGTATCTGCGGGGGTGGGGTTGGGGTGATGAGGGTGAGTATCTGTGGGGGTGAGGTTGGGGTGATGGGGGTGAGTATCTGTGGGGTTAGGGTTGGGGTGATGGGGGGTGAGTATCTGTGGGGTTAGGGTTGGGGTGATGGGGGTGAGTATCTGTGGGGGTGGGGTTGGGGTGATGGGGGGTGAGTATCTGTGGGGTTAGGGTTGGGGTGATGGGGGTGAGTATCTGTGGGGGTGGGGTTGGGGTGATGGGGGTGAGTATCTGTGGGGGTGGGGTTTGGGTGGGGTTGGGGTGATGGGGGTGAGTATCTGTGGGGTTAGGGTTGGGGTGATGGGGGGTGAGTATCTGTGGGGGTGGGGTTGGGGTGATGGGGGGTGAGTATCTGTGGGGGTGGGGTTGGGGTGGGGTTGGGGTGATGGGGGTGAGTATCTGTGGGGGTGGGGTTGGGGTGATGGGGGTGAGTATCTGTGGGTTGAGAGGTGATGGTATTGCTGGGAGGGGCGGGGGGTGAGAGGTGATGGTATTACTGCGAGGGGCGGGGGGGTGAGAGGTGATGGTATTACTGCGAGGGGCGGGGGGTGGGAGGTGTTGGTGATGCTGGGAGGGGTGGGGGGTGGGAGGTGATGGTATTACTGCGAGGGGTGGGGGGGTTGAGAGGTGATGGTGATGCTGGGAGGGGCGGGGGGTGGGAGGTGATGGTGTTACTGCGAGGGGCGGGGGGGGTGGGAGGTGATGGTGTTACTGCGAGGGGCGGGGGGGTGGGAGGTGATGGTGTTACTGCGAGGGGCGGGGGGTGGGAGGTGATGGTGTTACTGCGAGGGGCGGGGGGTGGGAGGTGATGGTGATGCTGGGAGGGGTGGGGGGTGGGAGGTGATGGTATTACTGCGAGGGGTGGGGGGGTTGAGAGGTGATGGTGATGCTGGGAGGGGCGGGGGGTGGGAGGTGATGGTGTTACTGCGAGGGGCGGGGGGGTGGGAGGTGATGGTGTTACTGCGAGGGGCGGGGGGGTGGGAGGTGATGGTGTTACTGCGAGGGGTGGGGGGGTGAGAGGTGATGGTGATGCTGGGAGGGGCGGGGGGTGGGAGGTGATGGTGTTACTGCGAGGGGCGGGGGGGTGAGAGGTGATGGTGATGCTGGGAGGGGCGGGGGGTGGGAGGTGATGGTGTTACTGCGAGGGGCGGGGGGTGAGCGGTGATGGTAATGCTGGGAGGGGCGGGGGGGTGGGAGGTGATGGTGATGCTGGGAGGGGCGGGGGGTGGGAGGTGATGGTGTTACTGCGAGGGGCGGGGGGTGAGAGGTGATGGTGTTACTGCGAGGGGCGGGGGGTGAGAGGTGATGGTGTTGCTGGGAGGGGCGGGGGGGAGAGGTGATGGTGTTACTGCGAGGGGCGGGGGGTGGGAGGTGATGGTGATGCTGGGAGGGGCGGGGGGGTGAGAGGTGATGGTGATGCTGGGAGGGGCGGGGGGGTGAGAGGTGATGGTATTACTGGGAGGGGCGGGGGGTGGGAGGTGATGGTGTTGCCGGGGGTGGGGTTGCTGCTGGGAGGGTGTTTGTGCTGGATCGGGGTCAGGGGTCAATGACAGTCTATACCCCACAACATCTACACGAACTATCTGTCCCCCAGGGCTGGGGCTGACCCTTGGGCCCTGGGGTCAGAAGAAGGATCTTCATCAGAGATCCAGTGGAGTTTGGAATTCTTCAGCCCAGGCTGGGATCGCGCTGTGCCGTGGTCTCTCAGGGAATCGAGGGCGGGAGAGGGGAGCTGAAGGACAGGTCCAGTGGGTTGAATGGTCTGTACCCGTTGCTGTGTCCCTGTAGCAGTGGAGGGAGGAGAGTAATTCCTAGCGGGAGGTGAAATTCCCGGGATGTGCTCCGTCTTGTAGGGAGTTTGTGGAACAGAACATGACATTCACGGGCCTGGTCATCCTGGAGAACAAGCTGAAGAAATCCACAACCTCGGTGTTCCGGGAACTGCTAAAGGCGGATATCCGCATTGTGATGATCACAGGTAACGGGATGGAGAGCGGGAACAGGGGGAACGGGGGAACGACACGGAGAGTGGGATCGGGGGGAATGGGGGAACGGGGGAACGACGCGGAGAGTGGGATCGGGGGAACAAGGGTACAGAGTACAGTACCCTCACCGTCACTCTCCGTCTGTGTGACAGGTGACAGTCCCCTCACCATCACTCTCCGTCTGTGTGACAGTTGACAGTCCCCTCACCGTCACTCTCCGTCTGTCTGACAGGTCACAGTCCGCTCACCGTCACTCTCCGTCTGTGACAGGTGACCGTCCCCTCACCGTCACTCTCCGTCTGTGACAGGTGACCGTCCCCTCACCGTCACTCTCCGTCTGTGACAGGTGACAGTCCCCTCACCGTCACTCTCCGTCTGTGTGACAGGGGACAGTCCCCTCACCATCACTGTCTGTCTGTGACAGGGGACAGTCCCCTCACCTTCATTCTCCGTCTGTGTGACAGGTGACCGTCCCCTCACCGTCACTCTCCGTCTGTCTGACAGGTCACAGTCCGCTCACCGTCACTCTCCGTCTGTCTGACAGGTGACCGTCCCCTCACCGTCTCTCTCTGCCTGTGTGACAGGTGACAGTCCCCTCACTGTCACTCTCCGTCTGTGTGACAGGTGACAGTCCCCTCACCGTCACTCACTGCCTGTGTGACAGGTGACAGTCCGCTCACCGTCACTCTCTGTGTGACAGGTCACAGTCCCCTCACCATCACTCTCCATCTGTGACAGGTCACAGTCCCCTCACCATCACTCTCCTTCTGTGTGACTGGTGACAGTCCCCTCACCATCACTCTCCATCTGTGACAGGTGACAGTCCCCTCACCATCACTCTCCGTCTGTGTGACAGGTGTCAGTCCGCTCACCATCACTCACCATCTGTGTGACTGGTGACAGTCCCCTCACCATCACTCTCCATCTGTGACAGGTCACAGTCCCCTCACCGTCACTCTCCGTCTGTGTGACAGGTGACAGTCCCCTCACCGTCACTCTCCGTCTGTGTGACAGGTCACAGTCCCCTCACCATCACTCTCCATCTGTGACAGGTCACAGTCCCCTCACCGTCACTCTCCTTCTGTGTGACAGATGACAGTCCCCTCACCATCACTCTCCATCTGTGACAGGTCACAGTCCCCTCACCATCACTCTCCATCTGTGACAGGTCACGGTCCCCTCACCGTCACTCTCCTTCTGTGTGACAGGTGACAGTCCCCTCACCGTCACTCTCCATCTGTGTGACAGGTGACTGTCCCCTCACCGTCACTCTCCGTCTGTGTGACAGGTCACAGTCCCCTCTTCGTCACTCTCCGTCTGTGTGACAGGTCACAGTCCCCTCTTCGTCACTCTCCGTCTGTCTGACAGGTGACAGTCCCCTCACCATCACTCTCCGTCTGTGTGACAGGTGACAGTCCCCTCACCGTCACTCTCCGTCTGTGTGACAGGTCACAGTACCCTCACCGTCACTCTCCGTCTGTCTGACAGGTGACAGTCCCCTCACCGTCACTCTCCGTCTGTCTGACAGGTGACAGTCCCCTCACCATCACTCTCCGTCTGTCTGACAGGTGACAGTACCCTGACAGCTATCCATGTCGCGAAGGAGTCTGGAATGATCGGAGTGAGTGAGAGGGTGATCCGAGTTAAAGCCAAGTTGCCTACTGCCAGCTCCAAAGCCACCATCACCTGGCGGAACGTGAAGAAGACATGTGGGGGCACCCAATCTCCACAGGTTGAGTTGGAATGTTTTGTAATTGTTTTTCTCTCTCAATTCATCGGATTATAGACCATCCTTTGGTGTGCTAGTCAGCTGTTGACAGTTTACTCACACAGTCTGACACTCTCGATCACCTGCAGAGAGCTATTATTCATTGCATCAACATTCCACTCATCCCATTTGTACCATCCTTTGAGATTCTTAAATAACTGGAGTAATCTTGCAGTGATCCCTCTGTATATTCAGTCATTTCATAAACCTCTATAAGGTCACCCCTCAGTCTCCGACGCTCCAGGGAAAACAGCCCCAGCCTAGACTTAGACGCAGGCATGGGTGGACGGGTTAGTAAGTTTGCAGATGACACTAAAGTCGGTGGAGTGGTGGACAGTGTGGAAGAATGTTATAGGTTGCAGGGGGACTTGGATAAACTGCAGAATTGGGCTGAGAGGTGGTAAATGGAGTTCAATGCAGATAAATGTGAGGTGATTTACTTTGGGAAGAATAACAGGAAGGCAGGGTACTGGGTCAATGGAAAAATTCTTGGTAGTGTGGATGTGCAGAGGGATCTTGGAGTCCATGTACACAGATCCCTGAAAGTTGCCACCCAGGTTGATAGTACTGATAAGAAGGCATACAGTGTGTTAGGTTTCATTGGTAGAGGGATTGAGTTCCAGAGCTGCAATGTCATGCTGCAACCATTCAAAATGCTAGTGCGGCCACACTTGGAATATTCTGGTTGTCCCATTGCAGGAGGGATGTGGAAGCATTGGAAAACGTGCAGAGGAGATTTACCAGAATGTTGCCTGGTCTGGAGGGAAGGGTTTATGAGGAAAGGCTGAGAGACTTGGGTCTGTTCTCATTGGAAAGAAGGCGGCTAAGAGGGGATTTGATAGAGACATACAAGATGATCAGAGGGTTAGATAGGGGAGACAGGGAGAGTCTTTTCACTAGGATGGTGACATCAGCATGTACAAGGGGCATAACTACAAATTGTGGGGTGATAGATTTAAGACAGATGTCAGAGGCAGGTTCTTTACTCAGAGAGTGGGGGGGCGTGGAATGCCCAAACTGCCAATGTAGTTAACTCAGCCACATTAGGGAGATTTAAATAATCCTTAGATAAGCACATGGATGATGATGGGATAGTGTAGGGGGACGTTCACAGGTCAGAGCAATATCGAGGGCCGAAGGGCCTGTTCTGCGCTTTATTGTTCTATGTTTTCTTCAGCCTCTCCTTATAGATCAAACTCTCCAACCTGGCAACACCCCGGTAAATCTATCAAATCTGTGCCTGTGCTCTTCCCTCCACTCCCCACGATGAAGGGGCAGTGCTCCGAAAGTGTGTGATTCCAAATAAACCTGTCAGACTATGAGCTGGTATCATGTGACCTCTGACTTTACCTGTCCCAGTGCAACACCAGCATCTGTATCCCTCATCCAATCTGAGTTGACTTGCCAGTGCCCATTTCGCCTGCACTCGATCTTGTTGGGACATCTTGCACTGTGTGCTGAGGAGCAAAAACTGCAAATATAAAGCTCTCCCTTCAGAGAGAAGCCGTTCCCCAAGAGCCAAGGGCTCACATACATCGTTGTTTGAAGTTAATGTCACCGACGGACAGGGTGGTGAAGGAGGGGTTTCGCATGTGTGTCTTCATTGTCAGACCTGTGAGTGCAGGGGTTTGGACGCCGTGTTGGGGTTGTACAGGACATGGGTGAGGCCTCGTCTGCAGTACTGTCTCCAGTTCTGGTCAGCCTGTTATAGGAAGGTGATTATTAAACTGCAGGGGGTTCAGAAACGATTTACCAGGATGTTGCCGGCAATGGGAGGGATTAAGTTATAAAGAAAACCTGGGGCTCTTTTCACTGGAGTAAAGGCAGCTGAAGGCTGACATTATAGAGCTTTATAAAAACTCATGGACAAGGGAAATGGCAGATGAGAGGTGATGTATGGCAGTTTCTAAAATAATGAGGGGGTATAGATCGAGTTAATAGCACTGATCTTTTCCCTAAGGTGGAGGATTTCAAGGCTAAGAGGCACGTTTTCAAAATGAGAGCAGAAAAATTTAACAGAAGCATGAGGGGAAACTGTTAATCATACAGAGAGTGCTTCGTGTGGGGAAGAAGCTCCCTGAGGAAGTGATAAATGTGGGGACAGTTACAACATTTAAAAGATATTTGGATACGTCCATGACGAGGAAAGGTTTGGAGGGGTACGGCCTGGAACAGGCAGGCGGGACTGGTTTGATTTGGGGTTAGGGTCAGCACAGACTGGTTGGGCCGAAAGGTCTGTTTCTGTGCTGAAGGTCTTTGTGGTTCCTGGAGCACCTTTTCAAGATAGAGAACTCTGTCACCAAACAGTGAATCGCGAGATCACCCAACACTGATAGTCCCGCACTGATCATCCCACACTGATCATCCCACACTGATGGTCCCACATTGATGGTCACACACTGATGGTCCCACACTGATCATCCCACACTGATCATCCCACACTGATCATCCCACACTGATGGTCCCACACTGATGGTCCCGCACTGATAGTCCCGCACTGATGGTCACACACTGATCATCCCACACTGATCATCCCACACTGATCATCCCACACTGATGGTCCCACACTGATGGTCCCGCACTGATAGTCCCGCACTGATGGTCCCACACTGATCATCCCACACTGATCATCCCACACTGATCATCCCACACTGATGGTCCCACACTGATGGTCCCACACTGATGGTCCCACACTGATGGTCCCACACTGATGGTCCCACACTGATCATCCCACACTGATCATCCCACACTGATCATCCCACACTGATGGTCCCACACTGATGGTCCCGCACTGATAGTCCCGCACTGATCATCCCACACTGATCATCCCACACTGATGGTCCCACATTGATGGTCACACACTGATGGTCCCACACTGATCATCCCACACTGATCATCCCACACTGATCATCCCGCACTGATCATCCCGCACTGATGGTCCCACACTGATGGTCCCGCACTGATAGTCCCGCACTGATGGTCACACACTGATGGTCCCACACTGATGGTCCCGCACTGATAGTCCCGCACTGATGGTCACACACTGATCATCCCACACTGATCATCCCACACTGATCATCCCACACTGATGGTCCCACACTAATGGTCCCACACTGATGGTCCCGCACTGATGGTCCCGCACTGATGGTCCCGCACTGATAGTCCCGCACTGATGGTCCCGCACTGATGGTCCCACACTGATGGTCACACACTGATCATCCCACACTGATCATCCCACACTGATGGTCCCACATTGATGGTCACACACTGATGGTCCCACACTGATCATCCCACACTGATGGTCCCACACTGATGGTCCCACACTGATCATCCCGCACTGATGGTCCCACACTGATGGTCACACACTGATGGTCACACACTGATCATCCCACACTGATGGTCCCACACTGATGGTCCCACACTGATCATCCCACACTGATCATCCCACACTGATCATCCCGCACTGATGGTCCCACACTGATGGTCCCGCACTGATAGTCCCGCACTGATGGTCACACACTGATGGTCCCGCACTGATAGTCCCGCACTGATGGTCACACACTGATGGTCCCACACTGATGGTCCCGCACTGATAGTCCCGCACTGATGGTCACACACTGATCATCCCACACTGATCATCCCACACTGATCATCCCACACTGATGGTCCCACACTAATGGTCCCACACTGATGGTCCCGCACTGATGGTCCCGCACTGATGGTCCCGCACTGATAGTCCCGCACTGATGGTCCCACACTGATCATCCCACACTGATCATCCCACACTGATCATCCCACACTGATGGTCCCACACTGATGGTCCCACACTGATGGTCACACACTGATCATCCCACACTGATCATCCCACACTGATGGTCCCACATTGATGGTCACACACTGATGGTCCCACACTGATCATCCCACACTGATGGTCCCACACTGATGGTCCCACACTGATCATCCCGCACTGATGGTCCCACACTGATGGTCACACACTGATGGTCACACACTGATCATCCCACACTGATGGTCCCACACTGATGGTCCCACACTGATCATCCCACACTGATCATCCCACACTGATCATCCCGCACTGATGGTCCCACACTGATGGTCCCGCACTGATAGTCCCGCACTGATGGTCACACACTGATGGTCCCACACTGATCATCCCACACTGATCATCCCACACTGATCATCCCACACTGATGGTCCCACACTGATGGTCCCACATTGATGGTCACACACTGATGGTCCCACACTGATGGTCACACACTGATCATCCCACACTGATCATCCCACACTGATCATCCCACACTGATGGTCCCACATTGATGGTCACACACTGATGGTCCCACACTGATCATCCCACACTGATGGTCACACACTGATCATCCCACACTGATCATCCCACACTGATGGTCCCACATTGATGGTCACACACTGATGGTCCCACACTGATCATCCCACACTGATGGTCCCACACTGATGGTCCCACACTGATCATCCCACACTGATCATCCCACACTGATCATCCCGCACTGATGGTCCCACACTGATGGTCCCGCACTGATAGTCCCGCACTGATGGTCACACACTGATGGTCCCACACTGATCATCCCACACTGATCATCCCACACTGATCATCCCACACTGATCATCCCACACTGATGGTCCCACACTGATGGTCACACACTGATCATCCCACACTGATCATCCCACACTGATCATCCCACACTGATGGTCCCACACTGATGGTCCCGCACTGATGGTCCCGCACTGATAGTCCCGCACTGATGGTCCCACACTGATCATCCCACACTGATCATCCCACACTGATGGTCCCACACTGATGGTCCCACACTGATGGTCACACACTGATCATCCCACACTGATCATCCCACACTGATGGTCCCACACTGATGGTCACACACTAATGGTCCCACACTGATCATCCCACACTGATGGTCCCACACTGATGGTCCCACACTAATGGTCCCACACTGATCATCCCACACTGATCATCCCACACTGATGGTCCCACACTGATGGTCCCACACTGATGGTCACACACTGATCATCCCACACTGATGGTCCCACACTGATGGTCCCACACTGATCATCCCACACTGATCATCCCACACTGATCATCCCGCACTGATGGTCCCACATTGATGGTCACACACTGATGGTCACACACTGATCATCCCACACTGATGGTCCCACACTGATCATCCCACACTGATGGTCCCACATTGATGGTCACACACTGATGGTCCCACACTGATCATCCCACACTGATCATCCCACACTGATCATCCCACACTGATGGTCCCACACTGATGGTCCCGCACTGATAGTCCCGCACTGATGGTCACACACTGATCATCCCACACTGATCATCCCACACTGATGGTCCCACACTGATGGTCCCGCACTGATGGTCCCGCACTGATAGTCCCGCACTGATGGTCCCACACTGATCATCCCACACTGATCATCCCACACTGATCATCCCACACTGATGGTCCCACACTGATGGTCACACACTGATGGTCCCACACTGATCATCCCACACTGATCATCCCACACTGATCATCCCACACTGATGGTCCCACACTGATGGTCCCGCACTGATGGTCCCACACTGATCATCCCACACTGATCATCCCACACTGATGGTCCCACACTGATGGTCCCGCACTGATGGTCCCGCACTGATAGTCCCGCACTGATGGTCCCACACTGATCATCCCACACTGATCATCCCACACTGATCATCCCACACTGATCATCCCACACTGATGGTCCCACACTGATGGTCCCACACTGATGGTCACACACTGATCATCCCACACTGATCATCCCACACTGATGGTCCCACATTGATGGTCACACACTGATGGTCCCACACTGATCATCCCACACTGATGGTCCCACACTGATGGTCCCACACTGATCATCCCGCACTGATGGTCCCACACTGATGGTCACACACTGATGGTCACACACTGATGGTCCCACACTGATGGTCACACACTGATCATCCCACACTGATGGTCACACACTAATGGTCCCACACTGATCATCCCACACTGATGGTCCCACACTGATGGTCACACACTAATGGTCCCACACTGATCATCCCACACTGATCATCCCACACTGATGGTCCCACACTGATGGTCCCACACTGATGGTCACACACTGATCATCCCACACTGATCATCCCACACTGATGGTCCCACATTGATGGTCACACATTGATGGTCACACACTGATCATCCCACACTGATGGTCCCACACTGATCATCCCACACTGATGGTCCCACATTGATGGTCACACACTGATGGTCACACACTGATGGTCACACACTGATCATCCCACACTGATGGTCCCACACTGATCATCCCACACTGATGGTCACACACTGATGGTCACACACTGATCATCCCACACTGATCATCCCACACTGATGGTCACACACTGATGGTCACACATTGATGGTCACACACTGATGGTCACACACTGATGGTCCCACACTGATCATCCCACACTGATCATCCCACACTGATGGTCCCACATTGATGGTCACACACTGATGGTCCCACACTGATCATCCCACACTGATGGTCCCACATTGATGGTCACATACTGATGGTCCCACACTGATGGTCCCACACTGATCATCCCACACTGATGGTCACACACTGATCATCCCACACTGATGGTCACACATGATGGTCCCACACTGATGGTCACACACTGATCATCCCACACTGATGGTCACACACTGATGGTCCCACACTGATGGTCACACACTGATCATCCCACACTGATGGTCACACACTGATGGTCCCACACTGATGGTCACACACTGATGGTCACACACTAATGGTCCCACACTGATCATCCCACACTGATGGTCACACACTGATGGTCCCACACTGATGGTCACACACTGATGGTCACACACTGATCATCCCACACTGATGGTCCCACACTGATGGTCCCACACTGATCATCCCACACTGATGGTCCCACATTGATGGTCACACACTGATGGTCACACACTGATCATCCCACACTGATCATCCCACACTGATCATCCCACACTGATGGTCCCACACTGATGGTCCCACATTGATGGTCACACACTGATGGTCCCACACTGATCATCCCACACTGATCATCCCACACTGATCATCCCACACTGATCATCCCACACTGATGGTCCCACATTGATGGTCCCACACTGATGGTCCCACATTGATGGTCACACACTGATGGTCCCACACTGATCATCCCACACTGATGGTCCCACATTGATGGTCACATACTGATGGTCCCACACTGATGGTCCCACACTGATCATCCCACACTGATGGTCCCACACTGATGGTCACATACTGATGGTCCCACACTGATGGTCCCACACTGATGGTCACACACTGATCATCCCACACTGATGGTCACACACTGATCATCCCACACTGATGGTCACACACTAATGGTCCCACACTGATCATCCCACACTGATGGTCACACACTGATCATCCCACACTGATGGTCCCACACTGATGGTCACACACTGATGGTCACACACTGATGGTCACACACTGATCATCCCACACTGATGGTCCCACACTGATCATCCCGCACTGATGGTCCCACACTGATGGTCACACACTGATGGTCCCACACTGATGGTCACACACTGATCATCCCACACTGATGGTCACACACTAATGGTCCCACACTGATCATCCCACACTGATGGTCCCACACTGATGGTCCCACACTGATGGTCCCACACTGATCATCCCGCACTGATGGTCCCACACTGATGGTCCCACACTGATCATCCCGCACTGATGGTCCCACACTGATGGTCACACACTGATGGTCCCACACTGATGGTCACACACTGATCATCCCACACTGATGGTCCCACACTGATGGTCACACACTGATGGTCACACACTGATGGTCCCACACTGATCATCCCGCACTGATGGTCCCACACTGATGGTCACACACTGATGGTCCCACACTGATGGTCACACACTGATCATCCCACACTGATGGTCCCACACTGATGGTCACACACTGATCATCCCGCACTGATGGTCACACACTGATGGTCCCACACTGATGGTCACACACTGATCATCCCACACTGATGGTCACACACTGATGGTCCCACACTAATGGTCCCACACTGATCATCCCACACTGATGGTCACACACTAATGGTCCCACACTGATCATCCCACACTGATGGTCACACACTGATGGTCCCACACTGATGGTCCCACACTGATGGTCACACACTGATCATCCCACACTGATGGTCCCACACTGATGGTCCCACACTGATGGTCCCGCACTGATCATCCCACACTGATCATCCCACACTGATGGTCCCACACTGATCATCCCACACTGATGGTCCCACACTGATCATCCCACACTGATCATCCCACACTGATGGTCCCACACTGATGGTCCCACACTGATGGTCACACACTGATCATCCCACACTGATGGTCCCACACTGATGGTCCCACATTGATGGTCCCACACTGATGGTCCCACACTGATGGTCCCACACTGATGGTCCCACACTGATGGTCACACACTGATCATCCCACACTGATGGTCCCACACTGATGGTCCCGCACTGATCATCCCACACTGATGGTCACACACTGATGGTCACACACTGATGGTCCCACACTGATGGTCCCGCACTGATGGTCCCACACTGATCATCCCACACTGATGGTCACACACTGATCATCCCGCACTGATGGTCACACACTGATGGTCACACACTGATGGTCCCACACTGATGGTCCCGCACTGATGGTCCCACACTGATCATCCCACACTGATGGTCCCACACTGATGGTCACACACTGATGGTCCCGCACTGATGGTCCCACACTGATCATCCCACACTGATGGTCCCACACTGATGGTCCCGCACTGATCATCCCACAGTGATGGTCCCACACTGATGGTCACACACTGATGGTCCCACACTGATGGTCCCGCACTGATGGTCCCAAACTGATGGTCACACACTGATGGTCCCACACTGATCATCCCACACTGATGGTCCCACACTGATGGTCCCGCACTGATCATCCCACAGTGATGGTCCCACACTGATGGTCACACACTGATGGTCCCACACTGATGGTCCCGCACTGATGGTCCCAAACTGATGGTCACACACTGATGGTCCCACACTGATCATCCCACACTGATGGTCCCACACTGATCATCCCACACTGATGGTCCCACACTGATGGTCACACACTGATGGTCCCACACTGATGGTCACACACTGATGGTCCCACACTGATGGTCCCGCACTGATGGTCCCAAACTGATGGTCACACACTGATGGTC
The DNA here is from genome assembly GCF_020745735.1 of Hemiscyllium ocellatum. NCBI lineage: Eukaryota > Metazoa > Chordata > Chondrichthyes > Orectolobiformes > Hemiscylliidae > Hemiscyllium > Hemiscyllium ocellatum. Next base: position 3,094,237 of record NC_083444.1, on the reverse strand, counting down.
CCACACTGATCATCCCACACTGATGGTCCCACACTGATGGTCACACACTGATGGTCCCACACTGATGGTCACACACTGATGGTCCCGCACTGATGGTCACACACTGATGGTCCCACACTGATCATCCCACACTGATCATCCCACACTGATGGTCCCGCACTGATCATCCCACACCGATGATCCCACACTGATGGTCACACACTGATCATCCCACACTGATCATCCCACACTGATGGTCCCAAACTGATGGTCCTGGGAGGGTTTGATGGGGACAGTGTAGAGGGAGCTTTACTCTGTATCTAACCCCATGCTGTCCCTGTCCTGGGAGTGTCTGAATGGGACAGTATAGAGGGAGCTTTACTCTGTATCTAACCCCGTGCTGTCCCTGTCCCTAGGAGTGTTTGGTGGGGGGACAGTGTAGAGCGAGCTTTACTCTGTATCTAACCCAATGCTGACCCTGTCCTGGGAGTGTTTGATGGGGGGACAGTGTAGAGGGAACTTTACTCTGTATCTAACCCCATGCTTTTCCTTTCCCTGGGAATGTTTGTGGGGGATTGTGTAGAGGGAGCTTTATTCTGTATCTAACCCCATGCTGTCCCTGTCCCTGGGAGTGTCTGATGGGGACAGTATAGAGGGAGCTTTACTCTGTATCTAACCCCGTGCTGTCCCTGTCCCTAGGAGTGTTTGGTGGGAGGACAGTGTAGAGGGAGCTTTACTTTGTATCTAACCCTGTGCTGTCCCCGTCCTGGGAGGGTGTGATGGGAGGACAGTGTAGAGGGAGCTTTACTTTGTATCTAACCCTGTGCTGTCCCTGTCCTGGGAGTGTTTGATGGCGCACAGTGTAGAGGGAGCTTTACTCTGTATCTAACCCCGTGCTGTCCCTGTCCTGAGTGTGTTGGATGTGGGGACAGTGTAGAGGGAGCTTTACTTTGTATCTAAACCCCTTGCTGTCCCTGTCCTGCGAGGGTTTGATGGGGCACAGTGTAGAGGGAGCTTTACCCTGTATCCAACCCCGTGCTGTCCCTGTCCTGGGAGGGTTTGATGGGGGGCGGTGTGGAGGGAGCTTTCCCCTGTATCTAAACCGGTGCTGTCCCTGTTTGATGAGGGTACAGTGTAGAGGGAGCTTTCCCCAGTATCTAACCCGGTGCTGTCCCTGTATGATGCGGGGACAGTGTAGAGGGAGCTGTCCCTGGTTGATGAGGGGACAGTTGGAGTGTATGTGGGTGTGAGAGAGTGAGTGTGTGTGAGAGAGAGACAGTGTGTGTGGGTGTGAGAGAGTGAGTGTGTGTGAGAGAGAGACAGTGTGTGTGGGTGTGAGAAAGAGAGTGAGTGTGGGTGTGAGAGAGTGTGTGTGGGTGTGTGTGAGAGAGTGTGGGTGTGTGTGAGAGAGTGAGTGAGTGTGGGTGTGTGAGAGAGTAAGTGTGGGTGTGAGAGAGTGAGTGTGGGTGTGAGAGAGTGAGTGTGGGTGTGTGAGAGTGAGTGTGGGTGTGAGAGAGTGAGTGTGGGTGTGAGAGAGTGAGTGTGGGTGTGAGAGAGAGAGTGAGTGTGGGTGTGCGAGAGTGAGTGTGGGTGTGTGAGAGTGTGTGTGGGTGTGTGAGAGTGAGTGTGGGTGTGTGAGAGTGAGTGTGGGTGTGTGAGAGAGAGTGTGGGTGTGTGAGAGAGTGAGTGTGGGTGTGAGAGAGAGAGAGTGAGTGTGGGTGTGAGTGAGAGTGAGTGTGGGTGTGAGAGAGTGAGTGTGGGTGTGAGAGAGTGAGTGTGGGTGTGTGAGAGTGAGTGTGGGTGTGAGAGAGTGAGTGTGGGTGTGTGAGAGTGTGTGTGGGTGTGTGAGAGTGAGTGTGGGTGTGAGAGAGTGAGTGTGGGTGTGTGAGAGTGAGTGTGGGTGTGAGAGAGAGAGTGAGTGTGGGTGTGTGAGAGTGAGTGTGGGTGTGTGAGAGTGTGTGTGGGTGTGTGAGAGTGAGTGTGGGTGTGTGAGAGTGAGTGTGGGTGTGAGAGAGTGAGTGTGGGTGTGAGAGAGAGAGTGAGTGTGGGTGTGAGAGAGTGAGTGTGGGTGTGAGAGAGTGAGTGTGGGTGTGAGAGAGTGGGTGTGGGTGTGAGAGAGAGAGTGAGTGTGGGTGTGAGAGAGTGAGTGTGGGTGTGAGAGAGTGAGTGTGGGTGTGATAGAGTGGGTGTGGGTGTGAGAGAGAGAGTGAGTGTGGGTGTGAGAGAGTGAGTGTGGGTGTGAGAGAGAGAGTGAGTGTGGGTGTGAGAGAGTGAGTGTGGGTGTGAGAGAGTGTGTGTGGGGTGTGAGAGAGTGAGTGTGGGTGTGTGAGAGTGAGTGTGGGTGTGAGAGAGTGAGTGTGGGTGTGTGTGAGTGAGTGTGGGTGTGTGAGAGTGTGTGTGGGTGTGAGAGAGTGAGTGTGGGTGTGTGAGAGTGAGTGAGTGGGTGTGTGAGAGTGTGTGTGGGTGTGAGAGAGTGAGTGTGGGTGTGTGAGAGTGAGTGTGGGTGTGTGAGAGAGTGGGTGTGGGTGTGAGAGAGAGAGTGAGTGTGGGTGTGAGAGAGTGAGTGTGAGAGAGAGAGAGTGAGTGTGGGTGTGTGAGAGTGAGTGTGGGTGTGTGAGAGTGAGTGTGTGTGGGTGTGTGAGAGTGAGTGTGGGTGTGATAGAGTGAGTGTGGGTGTGAGAGAGAGAGAGTGAGTGTGGGTGTGAGAGAGTGTGTGTGGGTGTGAGAGAGAGAGTGAGTGTGGGTGTGAGAGAGTGAGTGTGGGTGTGAGAGAGTGAGTGTGGGTGTGAGAGTGAGTGTGTGTGGGTGTGTGTGAGTGTGTGTGGGTGTGTGAGAGTGAGTGTGGGTGTGTGAGAGAGAGAGTGAGTGTGGGTGTGTGAGAGTGAGTGTGGGTGTGTGAGAGTGAGTGTGGGTGTGAGAGAGAGAGTGTGGGTGTGAGAGAGAGAGTGTGGGTGTGAGAGAGAGAGTGTGGGTGTGAGAGAGTGAGTGTGTGTGTGTGAGAGTGAGTGTGGGTGTGAGAGAGTGTGTGTGGGTGTGTGAGAGTGAGTGTGGGTGTGTGAGAGTGAGTGTGTGTGGGTGTGAGAGAGTGAGTGTGGGTGTGTGAGAGTGAGTGTGGGTGTGAGAGTGAGTGTGTGTGGGTGTGAGAGAGTGAGTGTGGGTGTGTGAGAGTGAGTGTGGGTGTGTGAGAGTGTGTGTGGGTGTGAGAGAGTGAGTGTGGGTGTGAGAGAGTGAGTGAGTGGGTGTGTGAGAGTGAGTGTGGGTGTGTGAGAGTGAGTGTGGGTGTGAGAGAGTGTGTGTGGGTGTGTGAGAGTGAGTGTGGGTGTGTGAGAGTGAGTGTGTGTGGGTGTGAGAGAGTGAGTGTGGGTGTGTGAGAGTGAGTGTGGGTGTGTGAGTGAGTGTGTGTGGGTGTGAGAGTGAGTGTGTGTGGGTGTGTGAGAGTGAGTGTGGGTGTGTGAGAGTGTGTGTGGGTGTGAGAGAGTGAGTGTGGGTGTGTGAGAGTGAGTGTGGGTGTGTGAGAGTGAGTGTGGGTGTGAGAGTGAGTGTGTGTGGGTGTGAGAGAGTGTGTGTGGGTGTGTGAGAGTGAGTGTGGGTGTGTGAGAGTGTGTGTGGGTGTGTGAGAGTGAGTGTGGGTGTGTGAGAGTGAGTGTGGGTGTGTGAGAGGGAGTGTGGGTGTGAGAGAGTGAGTGTGGGTGTGAGAGTGAGTGTGTGTGGGTGTGTGAGAGTGAGTGTGGGTGTGTGAGAGTGAGTGTGGGTGTGTGAGAGAGTGTGTGTGGGTGTGAGAGAGTGAGTGTGGGTGTGTGAGAGTGAGAGTGTGGGTGTGTGAGAGTGAGTGTGGGTGTGAGAGTGAGTGTGTGTGTGGTGTGTGAGAGTGAGTGTGGGTGTGTGAGAGTGTGTGTGGGTGTGTGAGAGTGAGTGTGGGTGTGTGAGAGTGAGTGTGGGTGTGTGTGTGAGAGTGTGTGTGGGTGTGTGAGAGTGAGTGTGGGTGTGTGAGAGTGAGTGTGGGTGTGAGAGAGTGAGTGTGGGTGTGTGAGAGTGAGTGTGGGTGTGAGAGAGTGAGTGTGGGTGTGAGAGTGAGTGTGTGTGGGTGTGTGAGAGTGAGTGTGGGTGTGTGAGAGTGAGTGTGGGTGTGTGAGAGTGTGTGTGGGTGTGTGAGAGTGAGTGTGGGTGTGTGAGAGAGAGTGAGTGTGGGTGTGTGAGAGTGAGTGTGGGTGTGAGAGTGAGTGTGTGTGGGTGTGAGAGAGTGAGTGTGGGTGTGTGAGAGTGTGTGTGGGTGTGTGAGAGTGAGTGTGGGTGTGTGAGAGTGAGTGTGGGTGTGTGAGAGTGTGTGTGGGTGTGTGAGAGTGAGTGTGGGTGTGTGAGAGAGAGTGAGTGTGGGTGTGTGAGAGTGAGTGTGGGTGTGAGAGTGAGTGTGTGTGGGTGTGAGAGAGTGTGTGTGGGTGTGTGAGAGTGAGTGTGGGTGTGTGAGAGTGAGTGTGGGTGTGTGAGAGAGAGTGAGTGTGGGTGTGTGAGAGTGAGTGTGGGTGTGAGAGTGAGTGTGTGTGGGTGTGAGAGAGTGTGTGTGGGTGTGTGAGAGTGAGTGTGGGTGTGTGAGAGAGTGAGTGTGGGTGTGTGAGAGTGAGTGTGGGTGTGTGAGAGTGAGTGTGGGTGTGTGAGTTACTGATGGCGATATCTGATCACTGCAGATATTCCCAGGCTCCGATGCTGACTCTAAATCTCGGATCCATTTTGTGGTGGATGGCTCATCACTTTCCGTCATTGAGAAGAAATTTCCGGAACTTCTGCCAAAGGTACGTCTCTCGAACACTTCCAGCAGAGTGGGCACAGAGTGTCTCGGTGTGGGCTGGCTGTCTCCAGCCTGATATATATCTCCCAACGCCCCCCCCCCCCCAGCTTTTGCCCCATTTCCAACCTCACAGAGAAGCTCAAACCCAAACCACCTGAAGTGGATGTCAGATTGTCACTGCCCAGGGCTTTTCAGTGAGTTCATGTTCACTGGGTGATCAACGAGCGCAGGTTTACCCTGCTCCCACATTGGGTCTGGTCTCTGTCAGCTCAGAGACCACCTCCCCCATCCCACTGAACCTCTCACTGCTGGGACAGGCTGGAACAGCACTGCGCTTCCTCCTGTGGGCGAATATCCCAGTCTGCGGGAGGCTGCCAGGATGGGGCTCAGGTGAGTGTCTGTACCCGCTAACAGGTCCCCTCACAGGAGGAAGAGGCTTCCCCCACCTCTCTCTCTCCCTCTATCACACACACACACACTCTCTCTCTCTCACACACCCACACACTCACTCTCTCACACCCACACACTCTCTCTCTCACACTCACACACACTCTCTCTCTCACACTCACACTCACACACACCCACACACTCTCTCTCTCACACCCACACACTCTCTCTCTCACACTCACACACACTCTCTCTCTCACACTCACACACACTCTCTCTCACCTACACACTCTCTCACACCCACACACACTCACACACACACTCTCTCTCTCACACCCACACACTCTCTCTCTCTCACACCAACAGACTCTGTCTCACACCCAGACACACTCTCTCTCTCACACACCTACTCTCTCTCTCACACACCTACTCTCTCTCTCTTACACCCACACACTCTCACACCCACACACACTCATACCCACACACTCTCTCTTTCTCACACCCACACACACTCATACCCACACACACACCCACACATAAACTCACATCCACACACTCTCTCTCTCTCACACACCCACACACGCACTCATACCCACTCACACACACACCCCCAGACACATATTCACACTCACACCCCGCCCCCCCCACTCCAAACCCACACACTGAGTTATATGTTTCCTTCAGTCCTTGTGCTCACCAGAATCCTCCTGTTCTTTATCCTGCTCCTTAACCTCCCATTCCCCTCTCATCATTTCCTCCTTTCTGTCTTTCCCTCCACTATCTGTCCCCTTCACCTCCCTTCCTTCCCTTGGTCGCTCACTCTCTCCTCGGTCCCTCTCCCTCTCCCTCCCTCACTCGGTCCCTCTCCCCCTCCCTCCCTCACTCGGTCTCCCACCCCCTCACTCGGTATCCCTCCTCCTCCTCCCTCTCCCCCTCCGTCCCACTCCCCCTCTCTCCGTCCCTCGGTCCCTCTCCCCCTCCCTCCCTCCATCTCTCTCCCCCTCCCGCCCTCGCTCGGTCCCTCTCCTCCTCCGTCCTGTTCCCACTCCCCCTCCCTCACTCAGTCTCACTCCCTCCCCCTACCCCTCCCTCGATCCTACAGGTGACATTGTATGGAACGGTCTTTACGAGAATGTCTCCAGATATGAAAACCAAACTCATCAAGTCACTACAGAACCTTGAGTACGTGGGCAACACACTTTCTTGGGAACTGTACCTAGCTCTCTCTGTACCTGTCTCTCTCTGTGTCTGTCTGTATCTGTACCTGTCTCTCTCTGTACCTGTGTGTCCCTGTACCTGTCTCTCTCTGTACCTGTCTCTCTCTGTACCTGTCTCTCTCTGTACCTGTCTGTATCTGTACCTGTCTCTCTCTGTGCCTGTCTCTCTCTGTACCTGTCTGTATCTGTACCTGTGTGTCCCTGTACCTGTCTCTCTCTGTGCCTGTCTGTATCTGTACCTGTCTCTCTCTGTACGTGTCTCTCTCTGTGCCTGTCTGTATCTGTACATGTCTGTCTCTGTATCTGTGTGTCTATGTCTCTGTGCCTGTCTGTCTCTGTGCCTGTGTGTCTCTGACCCTGTCTATTTTTGTGCCTGTGTGTCACTGTACCTGTGGTGCTGCCTAACCTGCTGTGCTTTGACCAGCAACACATTTGCAGCTGTGTGTCCCTGTACCTGTCTCTCTCTGTACCTGTCTCTCTCTGTACCTGTCTGTCTATGTACCTGTCTGTCTATGTCTCTGTGCCTGTCTGCCTCTGAGCCTGTCTGTTTCTTTGCCTGTGTGTCACTGTAACTGTCTTTCTCTGTACCTGTCTGTCTCTGAGTGAATGCTGGTTGGCTGGGGATTGGTCCCTGCGTTAATGCAGGTTGGATGGGGATTTGTCCATGAGTGGGTGCTGGTTACATGGCGATTGGTCCCTGAGGGAATGGTGGTTGGATGGGGATTGGTCGCTGAGTGAATCCTGGTTGGATGGCGATTGGTCCCTGAGGGAATGGTGGTTGGATGGGGATTGGTCGCTGAGTGAATCCTGGTTGGATGGCGATTGGTCCCTGAGGGAATGGTGGTTGGATGGGGATTGGTCGCTGAGTGAATCCTGGTTGGATGGGGATTGGTCCCTGAGGGAATGCTGGTTGGATGGGGATTGGTCCCTGAGTGAATGCTGGTTGGATGGGGATTGGTCCCTGAGTGAATGCTGGTTGGATGGGGATTGGTCCCTGAGTGGGTGCCGGTTGGATGGGGATTGGTCCCTGAGTGGGTGCTGGTTGGATGGGGATTGGTCCCTGAGTGAATGCTGGTTGAATGGGGATTGGTCCCTGAGTGAATGCTGGTAGGATGGGGATTGGTCCCTGAGTGAATGCTGGTTGGATGGGGATTGGTCGCTGAGTGAATCCTGGTTGGATGGGGATTGGTCGCTGAGTGAATGCTGGTTGGATGGGGATTGGTCCCTGAGTGAATGCTGGTTGGATGGGGATTGGTCCCTGAGTGAATGCTGGTTGAATGGGGATTGGTCCCTGAGTGAATGCTGGTTGAATGGGGATTTGTCCCTGAGTAAATGCTGGTTGGATGGGGATTTGTCCCTGAGTAAATGCTGGTTGGATGGGAATTGGTCCCTGAGTGAATGTTTTTTGAATAGGGATTCGTCCCTGATTGGGTGCCAGTTGGAAGGGGATTGGTCCAAGAGTGAATGCTGGTTGTATGGGGATTGGTCCATGAGTGAATGCTGGTTGGATGTGGATTGGTCCCTGAGTGAATGTTGGTTGGATGGGAGTCGGTCCCTGAGAGGATGCTGGTTGGATGGGGATTGGTCCCTGAGTGAATGTTGGTTGGATGGGGATTGGTCCATGAGTGAATGCTGGTTGGATCGAGGTTGTTCGGTGTGTGAATGTTGGTTGGATGGGGATTGGTCCCTGAGAGAATAAAGATTGGTTGGGGATTAGTCCCTGAGTGAATGCTGGTTGGATGGGGATTGGTCCCTGAGTGAATGCTGGTTGGATGGGGAATGGTCCCTGAATGAAGGTTGGTTGCATGGTGATTGGTCCCTGAGTGAATTGCGGTTGGATGGGGAGCAGTAAATGAGTTAATACCCGTTGGCTGGGGATTGGTCGATGAGTGAATGCTGGTTGGATGGGGATTGGTCCCTGAGTGGGTGCTGGTTGGATGGGGATTGGTCCCTGAGTGAATGCTGGTTGGATGGGGATTGGTCCCTGAGTGGGTGCTGGTTAGATGGGGATTGGTCCTTGAGTGAATGCTGGTTGGATGGGGATTGGTCCCTGAGTGGGTGCTGGTTGGATGGGGATTGGTCCCTGAGTGAATGCTGGTTGGGTGGGGATTGGTCCCTGAGTGGGTGCTGGTTAGATGGGGATTGGTCCCTGAGTGACTGCTGGTTGGATGGGGATTGGTCCCTGAGTGGGTGCTGGTTAGATGGGGATTGGTCCTTGAGTGAATGCTGGTTGGATGGGGATTGGTCCCTGAGTGAATGCTGGTTGGATGGGGATTGGTCCCTGAGTGAGTGCTGGTTGGATGGGGATTGGTCCCTGAGTGAAGGCTGGTTGGATGGGGATTGGTCCCTGAGTGGATGCTGGTTGGATGGGGATTGGTCCCTGAGTGGGTGCTGGTTGGATGGGGATTGGTCCATGAGTGAGCGCTGGTTGGATGGGGATTGGTCCCTGACTGAATGCTGGTTGGATGGGGATTGGTTCCTGAGTGGATGCTGGTTGGACCTTGCTGTTCCCATGCACGTACCCAGTCATATTTCCTTTCCCTTTCTGTTGGTACAGTTACGTGGTGGGAATGTGCGGTGATGGAGCCAATGACTGCGGGGTGAGTTCATCCACTCTTCACTCTGTTCCCAGTTTGCCTGGCCACTATTCAGCCACATTTGGCATCACAGCACCCCCCGTGTGGTGTCAGGAGATGTTGTGACATCACAGCACTCCCCGTGCGGTGTCAGGAGATGTTGTGACATCACAGCACTCCCCGTGCGGTGTCAGGAGATGTAGTGACATCACAGCACTCCCCGTGCGGTGTCAGGAGATGTAGTGACATCACAGCACTCCCCGTGCGGTGTCAGGAGATGTAGTGACATCACAGCACTCCCCGTGCGGTGACAGGAGATGTGGTATCATCACAGCACTCCCCGTGCGGTGTCAGGAGATGTGGTGACATCACAGCACTCCCCGTGCGGTGTCAGGAGATGTTGTGACATCACAGCACTCCCCGTGCGGTGTCAGGAGATGTGGTGACATCACAGCACTCCCCGTGCGGTATCAGGAGATGTAGTGACATCACAGCACCCCCCGTGCGGTGTCAGGAGATGTGTCATCACAGCACCCCCCGTGCGGTGTCAGGAGATGTAGTGACATCACAGCACTCCCCGTGCGGTGTCAGGAGATGTAGTGACATCACAGCACTCCCCGTGCGGTGTCAGGAGATGTGACATCACAGCACTCCCCGTGCGGTGTCAGGAGATGTGGTGACATCACAGCACTCCCCGTGCGGTGTCAGGAGATGTAGTGACATCACAGCACTCCCCGTGCGGTGTCAGGAGATGTAGTGTCATCACAGCACTCCCCGTGCAGTGTCAGGAGATGTAGTGACATCACAGCACTCCCCGTGCGGTGTCAGGAGATGTAGTGACATCACAGCACTCCCCGTGCAGTGTCAGGAGATGTAGTGACATCACAGCACCCCCCGTGCGGTGTCAGGAGATGTGGTGACATCACAGCACCCCCCGTGCGGTGTCAGGAGATGTGGTGACATCACAGCACTCCCCGTGCGGTGTCAGGAGATGTGGTGACATCACAGCACTCCCCGTGCGGTGTCAGGAGATGTGGTGACATCACAGCACTCCCCGTGCGGTGTCAGGAGATGCTGCTGGCCTGTAGCAAGGTCGGGTTCAGTCGGAGTTGGGAATGTGGGGCTGGGACTCTCCATGTTCACAGACACCTCACGTTCCCCAAAACTAAGGGAGTGGGGAGATTGGGCTCCTGAGGGGCTGAATGGCCTCCTGCTATTGCTGCAGCAGGTCTGAGATAGGTGATGGTGATGGGACTTGCTGCTCTCCCTTGGTTCAGACTGACCCTGCTCCCAATTAGACAGATGCGGGAGAGTGGGCACACAGAGAGGAATGGACGATCAGCCATAAGGGTGAGACCAGCTTGAATGGGCCAAAGGGCCTGCATCTGGCCCGATTGCTCGTGTGTTGGCTGAGCGAGGTGCTGTAGCCCTGTGTGCCCACAGATTCCAGTGCCCGCTGCCCCGTTTCTCCACATTCAGGCCGGAGTGACCATCAGGCTGTTTCCTCCTGCACAGGCCCTGAAGACAGCTCACGTGGGAATCTCACTGTCACAGCTCGAAGCCTCTGTCGCCTCTCCATTCACCTCCAAACAGCCGACCATCGAGTGTGTCCCCATCCTCATCAAGTAGGTACCACAACCTCTACCTCACTCGCTGTCTAACCCCGGGCTATCTAACCCCGGGCTATCTAACCCCGGGCTATCTAACCCCGGGCTATCTAACCCTGGGCTATCTAACCCCGGGCTGTCCCTGTCCCTGGGAGGGTGTGATGGGGAGACAGTGTAGAGGGAGCTTTACTCTGTATCTAACCCCAGGCCGTCCCTGTCCTGGGTGGGTATGATGGGAGGGCACTGTAGAGGGCGCTTTCCTCTGTGTCTAACCCAGAACTGTCCCTGTCCTATGGTGGTGTTGAATGTATGGGACAGTGTAGAGAGAGCTTTCCTCTGTATCTAACCCCATGCTGTCCCTGTGCTGTGGCAGTGTTGAATGGGGACAGTGTAGAGGGAGCTTTCCTCTGGATCTAACCCCGTGCTGTCCCTGGGCTGTGGCAGTGTTGAATGGGGACAGTGTAGAGGGAGCTTTCCTCTGGATGTAACCCCATATGTCCCTGTACTGTGGCGGTGTTGAATGGGGACAGGGTAGAGGGAGCTTTCCTCTGGATCTAACCCCATGCTGTCCCATGGTGGTGGGGGACTGTGTGTCTGGGTGGTTCTAACCTGCCCGCTGTATCTCTGTGTTACAGGGAGGGGCGTGCTGCCTTGGTCACCTCGTTCTGTGCGTTTAAGTACATGGCCCTGTACAGCATGATCCAATACGTCAGTGTCCTCATTCTCTACTACGTGAGTAATACAGTGGGCTCACTCACTCACTGCAGCGCTCCCTCAGCACTGACCCTTCGACAGTGCGGCGCTCCCTCAACACTGACCCTCCGACAGTGCGGCGCTCCCTCAGCACTGACCCTCCGACAGTGCCCACTCCCTCAGCACTGACCCTCTGACAGTACGGCACTCCCTCAGCACTGACCCTCCGACAGTGCCCACTCCCTCAGCACTGACCCTCTGACAGTACGGCACTCCCTCAGCACTGACCCTCCGACAGTGCGGCGCTCCCTCAGCACTGACCCTCCGACAGTGCCCACTCCCTCAGCACTGACCCTCTGACAGTACAGCACTCCCTCAGCACTGACCCTCCGACAGTGCCCACTCCCTCAGCACTGACCCTCTGACAGTACGGCACTCCCTCAGCACTGACCCTCCGACAGTGCCCACTCCCTCAGCACTGACCCTCCGACAGTGCGGCGCTCCCTCAGCACTGACCCTCCGAGAGTGCGGTTCTCCCTCAGCACTGACCCTCCGACAGTGCCCACTCCCTCAGCACTGACCCTCCGACAGTGCGGCGCTCCCTCAGCACTGACCCTCCGAGAGTGCGGTTCTCCCTCAGCACTGACCCTCCGAGAGTGCGGTTCTCCCTCAGCACTGACCCTCCGAGAGTGCGGCGCTCCCTCAGCACTGACCCTCCGACAGTGCGGCGCTCCCTCAGCACTGACCCTCCGACAGTGCGGCGCTCCCTCAGCACTGACCCTCCGACAGTGCCCACTCCCTCAGCACTGACCCTCTGACAGTACGGCACTCCCTCAGCACTGACCCTCCGACAGTGCCCACTCCCTCAGCACTGACCCTCTGACAGTACGGCACTCCCTCAGCACTGACCCTCCGACAGTGCGGCGCTCCCTCAGCACTGACCCTCCGAGAGTGCGGTTCTCCCTCAGCACTGACCCTCCGACAGTGCCCACTCCCTCAGCACTGACCCTCCGACAGTGCCCACTCCCTCAGCACTGACCCTCCGACAGTACGGCACTCCCTCAGCACTGACCCTCCGACAGTGCGGCGCTCCCTCAGCACTGACCCTCCGACAGTGCGGTTCTCCCTCAGCACTGACCCTCCGACAGTGCCCACTCCCTCAGCACTGACCCTCTGACAGTACGGCACTCCCTCAGCACTGACCCTCCGACAGTGCGGCGCTCCCTCAGCACTGACCCTCCGAGAGTGCGGTTCTCCCTCAGCACTGACCCTCCGACAGTGCCCGCTCCCTCAGCACTGACCCTCCGAGAGTGCGGTTCTCCCTCAGCACTGACCCTCCGACAGTGCGGCACTCCCTCAGCACTGACCCTCCGACAGTGCGGCGCTCCCTCAGCACTGACCCTCCGACAGTGCGGCACTCCCTCAGCACTGACCCTCCGACAGTGCCCACTCCCTCAGCACTGACCCTCTGACAGTACGGCACTCCCTCAGCACTGACCCTCCGACAGTGCCCACTCCCTCAGCACTGACCCTCTGACAGTACGGCACTCCCTCAGCACTGACCCTCCGAGAGTGCGGTTCTCCCTCAGCACTGACCCTCCGAGAGTGCGGCGCTCCCTCAGCACTGACCCTCCGACAGTGCGGCGCTCCCTCAGCACTGACCCTCCGACAGTGCGGCGCTCCCTCAGCACTGACCCTCCGACAGTGCGGCGCTCCCTCAGCAATGACCCTCCGACAGTGCGGCGCTCCCTCAGCACTGACCCTCCGACAGTGCGGTTCTCCCTCAGCACTGACCCTCCGACAGTGCCCACTCCCTCAGCACTGACCCTCTGACAGTACGGCACTCCCTCAGCACTGACCCTCCGACAGTGCCCACTCCCTCAGCACTGACCCTCTGACAGTACGGCACTCCCTCAGCACTGACCCTCCGACAGTGCGGCGCTCCCTCAGCACTGACCCTCCGACAGTGCGGCGCTCCCTCAGCACTGACCCTCCGAGAGTGCGGTTCTCCCTCAGCACTGACCCTCCGACAGTGCCCACTCCCTCAGCACTGACCCTCCGACAGTGCGGCGCTCCCTCAGCACTGACCCTCCGAGAGTGCGGTTCTCCCTCAGCACTGACCCTCCGAGAGTGCGGCGCTCCCTCAGCACTGACCCTCCGACAGTGCGGCGCTCCCTCAGCACTGACCCTCCGACAGTGCGGCGCTCCCTCAGCACTGACCCTCCGACAGTGCGGCGCTCCCTCAGCACTGACCCTCCGACAGTGCGGCGCTCCCTCAGCACTGACCCTCCGACAGTGCGGTTCTCCCTCAGCACTGACCCTCCGACAGTGCGGCGCTCCCTCAGCACTGACCCTCTGACAGTGCCCACTCCCTCAGCACTGACCCTCTGACAGTACGGCACTCCCTCAGCACTGACCCTCTGACAGTACGGCACTCCCTCAGCACTGACCCTCCGACAGTGCCCACTCCCTCAGCACTGACCCTCTGACAGTACGGCACTCCCTCAGCACTGACCCTCCGACAGTGCGGCGCTCCCTCAGCACTGACCCTCCGAGAGTGCGGTTCTCCCTCAGCACTGACCCTCCGACAGTGCCCACTCCCTCAGCACTGACCCTCCGACAGTGCCCACTCCCTCAGCACTGACCCTCCGACAGTGCGGCACTCTCTCAGCACTGACCCTCCGACAGTGCCCACTCCCTCAGCACTGACCCTCCGACAGTACGGCACTCCCTCAGCACTGACCCTCCGACAGTGCGGCGCTCCCTCAGCACTGACCCTCCGAGAGTGCGGTTCTCCCTCAGCACTGACCCTCCGACAGTGCCCACTCCCTCAGCACTGACCCTCTGACAGTACGGCACTCCCTCAGCACTGACCCTCCGACAGTGCGGCGCTCCCTCAGCACTGACCCTCCGAGAGTGCGGTTCTCCCTCAGCACTGACCCTCCGAGAGTGCGGCGCTCCCTCAGCACTGACCCTCCGACAGTGCGGCGCTCCCTCAGCACTGACCCTCCGACAGTGCGGCGCTCCCTCAGCACTGACCCTCCGACAGTGCGGCGCTCCCTCAGCACTGACCCTCCGACAGTGCGGCGCTCCCTCAGCACTGACCCTCCGAGAGTGCGGTTCTCCCTCAGCACTGACCCTCCGACAGTGCGGCGCTCCCTCAGCACTGACCCTCCCACAGTGCCCTCGAGTGATCACATTTGTTAATGAAAAATGTAAATATTTACAGTGCCAGTATCTTATCACTGCAGTCTGCAATCTCTCAATTCTCTCTCTTTCTCACCTTTCTCTCCTCTTGTGTTTTCAGATCTCGAGTAACTTAGGAAACTGGGAGTTTCTGTACGAAGATCTGTTCATCACTAGTGCCATCGCCATCACCAGTAAGCAGTACTACCTCCGTTCCTTCTCCATCACTGACAGACCCTCCCGATCTCTGTCATCTCCAGGGAGTGAGGGGTGGGGGAGAGTGTGGGAGGATGTTTGAAGGAGTTATATTAGATGGGAGATAGCGGAATGTTCCTCAGGATCTACTTAAATCCTCCGGTCCGAGGGGAGAGGGACAGAGATGGCTCTTTCTTTCAGAAACCCACTTCATGTGAAACTGTGTGAACGCCTGTTGACCTTATCTTTGTCAAGGATCACAGTTTCTCCATGACAGCTCAGTTACCGTGGGAACCTGGTTAATGATTCCATTCACCAGCACTGGAGGCAGAGGTCACTATTTCACGGTGAAGTGAAGGTGCCGGTCACATAACACCAGGTTATGGTTGAAACGTGTGGTGCTGGAAAAACACAGCAGGTCAGGCAGCATCTGAGGAGCAGGAGAATCGACGTTTTGGGCATACGCCCTTTGTCAGGAATGTCAATTCTGCTGCTCATCGGATGCTGTCCCACATTTTAGATTAGATTACTTACAGTGTGGAAACAGGCCCTTCGGCCCAACAAGTCCACACCGACCCGCTGAAGCGCAACCCACCCATACCCCTACGTTTACCCCTTACCTAACACTACGGGCAATTTAGCATGACCAATTCACCTGAATCGCAAATCTTTGGACTGTGGGAGGAAACCGGAGCACCCGGAGGAAACCCACGCAGACACGGGAGAATGTGCAAACTCCACACAGTCAGTCGCCTGAGGCGGGAATTGAACCCGGGTCTCTGGCGCTGTGAGGCAGCAGTGCTAACCGCTGTGCCACCGTGCTGCCCACTAACTCTGACACTGACTCTCCAGCATCTGCAGTCCTCACTTTCTCCAACACCAGATTAGAGTCCAACAAGTTTATTGGCAACCACAAACTTTTGGAGTGCTGCCCCTTCGTCAAGTGAAGTAGAGGGAAGCACATAGGCAGAGAATTTAGAGGCAGACGGACCATTGCAAGATAATTCCAGGTCAAAAAAATAGTGCAAATGGTGTGAGTGGAGTGCCGACAGGCTGAGGAATATGTCTTTGCAGATGATCGAGAGTGTCAGATGGTGTGAGTAAAGTGTCAACAGCTAAATAACAAGTGAAGGGAATGACCTATAATCCAATTAATTGAGGTAGAGAGACAATTACAAAATATTAAAGTGAGGTGTTGCTGGAGACAAGCCAAATGACTGGAATAACATGCCACGTAAAAGAGTTGCATGTCGAGGGTCTAACCAAAGTAACAAGTAATCCAAAACTGTTCAAACTATTTAAGGGAGAGAGATCAGACCAAGTTATCGAGGTGATAGTGTCAAAACAGGGCAGTAAGGAAGCTTGTACAGGACAGTATGGTCACATGTCGCACAACATGAACCAAAGATCACGGTTGAGACCGTCTTCATGAGTATGGATCTTGGCTATCGGTTCGGCTTGGTGGCTCACCATTGTTGGAGGACACTTACCTGAAGATCAGAGGCTGAATGGCCCTGACTACTGAGTGTTCCCCGACTGGGAGGGAACATTCCTGTCTGGCATTTGATGCACAGTGTCCATTCTTCTGTTGTCTTAGTGTCTGTAAACTCTTCCTTCCTGCCCTGTTTTGACACCATCACCTCGATAACTTGGTATGATCTCTCTCCCTTAATTACTTTGCACAGTTTTGGTTTGCCTGTGACTTTGGATTGAGTTTGACTTTTTGATTTTTTTTTGTAATTGTCTCCCTACCTCAATTCATCAGATTATAGACCGTCCCTTTGTGTGTTATTCAACTTTACTCACACAGTCTGACACTCTCGATCACCTGCAGAGAGCTATTATTCAGTCCATCAACATTCCACTTATTCCATTTGTACTATCCTTGAACATTCTTAAATACCTGGAGTAATCTTGCAGTGATTCCTCTGTCTGTAAATGTGATTCTCCCCACTTCACCTGACAAAGCTCTGAGAGTTTGAGATTTCAAATAAACCTGTTGGACTATAACCTGGTGTCATGTCATTTCTATTCTTGTTTCCCAGTGTTCATACTCCTTAGCTGCAGGACATTGAGACACGAGCTACAGCACCATGCCCCCCTCGGTTAACTAGTTAACCAGGTAACTTGTGCTCAGCACCCAGGCTAGGCTGCGTGTACTAGTTTACTAAACGAGGTGACCAATGCCACTTCCTACTCAGGTTGGGTTAACCGCGCGGTGAGTCCTGTCATAGAGACGTACAGCACAGAAACAGACCCTTCGGTCCAACCCGTCCATGCCGACCAGATATCCCAACCCAATCTAGTCCCACCTGCCAGCACCCGGCCCATATCCCTCCAAACCCGTCCTATTCATATACCCATCCAAATGCCTTTTAAATGTTGCAATTGTACCAGCCTCCACCACTTCCTCTGGCAGCTCATTCCATACACGTACCACCCTCTGTGTGAAAAAGTTGCCCCTTAGGTCTCTTTTATATCTTTCCCCTCTCACCTTAAACCTATGCCCTCTAGTTCTGGCCTCCCCGACGCCAGGGAAAAGACTTTGTCTATTTACCCTATCCATGCCTGTCATAATTTTGTAAACCTCTATAAGGTCACCCCTCAGCCTCCAATGCTCCAGGGAAAACAGCCCCAACCTGTTCAGCATCTCCCTGTAGCTCAAACCCTCCAACCCTGGCAACATCCTTGTAAACCTTTTCTGAACCCTTTCAAGTTTCACAACATCTTTCCGATAGGAAGGAGACCTGAATTGCACACAATATTCCAACAGTGGCCTAACCAATGTCCTGTACAGCCGCAACATGACCTCCCAACTCCTGTACTCAATACTCTGACTGTCCAGGGAGCTGTGAAGTGTTGCAGGGATTCTCACAGCTCAGGCCATTCATTAACCATGCTGCTGTTCACCTATCGCCTTCCCAGCCTCCTCACCTCCGTCCCCACCCTCCTATTTGTCTCTCAGCCCCTTTCCCCCCATGATATTCCTGATGAAGGGCTTATGCCTGAAACATCGACTCTCTCTGCTCCTCGGATGCTGCCTGACCTGCTGTGCTTTTCCAGGAACACCCTTTTTGACTCGGATTTCTCCAGCGCCTGCAGTCCTCACTTTCTCCTGGGATTAAAATCCATCATGTTTGTCCGCACGCCCGACATTAAAGAGCTGGTGGGGGAGCTGGGAGCTGCGCTCTGATGACCTGCAGTGCAGGGGGGTTTGCACAGGGAAGGGGGATTGAGTAGTTTGAAGTTGGATCTCACCACGAGAGATATTTACAGCCAGTTTCTCCTCCCTCTCTCTCCCTCTCTCTCCCCCACTCTCTCTCCTCTCTCCCTCCCCCTCTCCCTTCCCCTCTCTTCCCACTCCCCCTCCCCCCTCCGCCTCTCTCCCCTCCCCCTCTCTACCCTCTCCCCTCCCCCCCCCCCTCCGCCTCTCTCCCCCTCCCCCTCTCTACCCTCTCCCCTCCCTCCCCCCTCCGCCTCTCTCTCCCTGCCCCTCTCTACTCCCTCCCCCTCTTCCCTCTCTCCTCCCCTCCCCCTCTCCTCTCTCCCTCCCCCTCTCCCCTTTCCCCCCACTCTCCCTCTCTCCCCCCTCCCCCTCTCCTCCCCCCTCACCCTCTCCTACCCCCCTCACCCTCTCCTACCCCCCTCCCCTCCCCCCCCCCCCCCTGCAGTGAGCCGCAACAAGGCCTATGAACATTTGGTGCCCCAGAGACCCAATGCTAACCTGGTGTCCCCCCAGCTGCTGCTCTCGGTGCTAATGCACATCGCCCTGTGCTCCACCTTCCAGATGATGGGCTTCCTGCTGGTCCAGATCCAGCCCTGGTACAACCCCTGGGACCAGGGGGCACGGTAGGTGGAGGCTGCCTTCACTGTCGATGGCCCGACTCGCTCAATTGTGTACAGGCGTGTGTGTGTGTGTGTGTGTGTGTGTGTGTGTGTGTCCATTACTCTGAGTGCATCTGTGTGTGTGTGTGTCTCTCTCTCTCTCTCTGCATCTCTTTTTCTGTGTGTCTCTGTGTGAGAGTGTGTTTCTGTGTGTGTGTTTCGGTGTGTATTTCTTTGTGGTTATGTGTGTGTCTCTCTCTCTTCCTCTCTCTCTCTCTCTGCGTCTGTGTATGTGTGTGAGTATGAGTGTATGTGCATGTGTGTGTGTGTGTGTGCGAGAGAGAGCGTTCCCTCAGTTACATTAACAGTAAGAAAGTGGCTTCGTGTTAACAGAGTAAGGAATCTGGGAGTGGGAGAGCAGACAGTTTATGAACAGGGAACTCTGCATGTCTGTGTGTGTGTGTCTGTCAGAATGAGACCAGGTGGGTTGGCAGGGGCTGAGAGAGAGAGAGGAGTTACCAGACAGCTCCACATCTGATCGTGCGGACATCAGTGTAACAGGGATCCCACAAGGCGATGACACTGAAGCTGTTTGTCTGTACGTGGCTGTTGGTGGGCAGTGGGACATTGCCCTCTCTCTCTGTACCCTGCCCGTGCCTGGCACTAGCCCACTGTGGGACGGCCCTGACGTAACAGGGGATAGGATGACTGGGGTCACCACCTGGTTACCGCCCCTCGATGACCCACTGGGTGAACACCTCAGTCGCTCTCCTGCCCAGTGCAGGGCCGATGCCCCTTGGAGTGCCCCATGGCACAACGTTGACCAGGCCGAGAGGAAAGCGTTGACAGAGCTCCCTGTCTCCACAGCGCCTGCTCCTCCAACCAGACCTTCTATGGGCAGCCAGCGACAAAGAGGCAGAACTCCAGCGGCATCCTCTTCAGCCTGCAGTGGAAGATCAGCAACTACGTCAACACCACCGTCTTCTTTGTCTCCGTGTTTCAGTACATCACCATCGCCTTCGTCTTCTCCATGGGCAAGCCCTTCCGCAAACCCATCTCCACCAACTGTGAGTGTCCCAGACTCCATCCCCCCCCCCACTGCCAGACCAGGACTCAGGGAGCGGGCACTGTCGGAGGGTCAGTGCTGAGGGAGTGGGCAGTGTCGGAGGGTCAGCGCTGAGGGAGCGGGCACTGTCGGAGGGTCAGTGCTGAGGGAGCGGGCACTGTCGGAGGGTCAGTGCTGAGGGAGCGGGCACTGTCGGAGGGTCAGTGCTGAGGGAGCGGGCACTGTCGGAGGGTCAGTGCTGAGGGAGTGGGCACTGTGAGAGGGTCAGTGCTGAGGGAGCGGGCACTGTCGGAGGGTCAGTGCTGAGGGAGTGGGCACTGTGAGAGGGTCAGTGCTGAGGGAGCAGGCACTGTCGGAGGGTCAGTGCTGAGGGAGTGGGCACTGTCGGAGGGTCAGTGCTGAGGGAGTGCCGCACTGTCAGAGGGTCAGTGCTGAGGGAGTGGGCACTGTCACAGGGTCAGTGCTGAGGGAGCGGGCACTGTCGGAGGGTCAGTGCTGAGGGAGCGGGCACTGTCGGAGGGTCAGTGCTGAGGGAGCGCCGCACTGTCGGAGGGTCAGTGCTGAGGGAGCGGGCACTGTCGGAGGGTCAGTGCTGAGGGAGCGCCGCACTGTCAGAGGGTTAATGCTGAGGGAGCGCCGCACTGTCGGAGGGTCAGTGCTGAGGGAGTGCCGCACTGTCGGAGGGTCAGTGCTGAGGGAGTGGGCACTGTCAGAGGGTTAATGCTGAGGGAGCGCCGCACTGTCGGAGAGTCAGTGCTGAGGGAGTGCTGCACTGTCGGAGGGTCAGTGCTGAAGGAGTGCCACACTGTCGGAGGGTCAGTGCTGAGGGATTGGGCACTGTCAGAGGGTTAGTGCTGAGGGAGTGGGCACTGTCAGAGGGTCAGTGCTGAGGGAGCGCTGCACTGTCGGAGGTTCAGTGCTGAGGGAGTGCCGCACTGTCGGAGGGTCAGTGCTGAGGGAGTGCCACACTGTCGGAGGGTCAGTGCTGAGGGAGTGCCACACTGTCGGAGGGTCAGTGCTAAGGGAGCGCCGCACTGTCGGAGGGTCGGTGCTGAGGGAGTGGGCACTGTCGGAGGGTCAGTGCTGAGGGAGTGGGCCCTGTCGGAGGGTCAGTGCTGAGGGAGTGGGCACTGTCGGAGGGTCAGTGCTGAGGGAGTGGGCACTGTCGGAGGGTCAGTGCTCACTCAATATCACTAAAGTTGGAGGCAGTTGTTATTTCTGTGTGTCCGCCATGTCCCTGTTTGTGAAATTCCCACTGTTGGGGTTTCTGAGTTGATGCTGGGAGGGATGCCTGGGGCTCAATATAACTGCTTGCATTTTCTATCCCCCAGATTTGTTCCTGGCTGTCCTAGTCATTCTCTACCTGTTCACATTATTTCTCATGCTCTTTCCAAGTACCAGTCTCGACACGTTTTTTGAGGTAAGGCGTCTCTTGGTTTCCCTCTCAATCCACTGCCTGGCTCCAATTTGGAGGCGCTATGGAAATGCAGGTTTGCTCACTCTGCCCAGCATTGTTGGTGAGGAGTGAATGCTCCTGAGATTTGATGGTGCTCACCTTCTGTGCACCCGCAGAAACCTGTCCCGTGGTTGAGCTTCAGGGTATTTGACCGCGCGGCCGTCATTTCTCCCGAAGTGACAGAGCCCTGGATGATCTGTCCCCCTTGTGAGACGGGAGGCAGGTCCTGCCTGTACGTAGGGCTGGGCTGGAAGGCCACGGGCAGAATGGTCTCTGTGTATTACCATCCAGACTGCATCCCTCACCCCAATGTGATCCCCCCTGAAAGCCTGGGCCTATGACTAACCTCTCTCTCTCTCTCTTTCTTTTGCCTTTCTTCACCAGTTTGTCTGCATCCCATACATTTGGAGAATTTATATCCTCCTCATGGTTATTGGCCATTTTGTGCTTTCCGTTTTCCTGGAGGTAATACTTGAGTCGGATATATAATGTCATTTATACTCAAAGTCAGAATGTGCTGCTCCCTCCCAGTCACTGACCCCATGGATAAAGGAGTGTTTCATTTTCCTTCTCTATCCCCAGTCTGTCCCCTCTCTCTATCCCACCATTCCCCAGTCTGTCCCCTCTCTCTCTATCCCACCGTTCCCCAGTCTGTCCCCTCTCTCTCTATCCCACCGTTCCCCAGTCTGTCCCCTCTCTCTCTATCCCATCATTCCCCAGTCTGTCCCCTCTCTCTCTATCCCACCGTTCCCCAGTCTGTCCCCTCTCTCTCTATCCCACCGTTCCCCAGTCTGTCCCCTCTCTCTCTCTCCCATCATTCCCCAGTCTGTCCCCTCTCTCTATCCCACCGTTCCCCAGTCTGTCCCCTCTCTCTCTATCCCACCGTTCCCCAGTCTGTCCCCTCTCTCTCTGTCCCACCGTTCCCCAGTCTGTCCCCTCTCTCTCTATCCCATCGTTCCCCAGTCTGTCCCCTCTCTCTATCCCACTGTTCCCCAGTCTAACCTCTCTCTCTATCCCACTGTTTCCCAGTCTGTCCCCTCTCTCTATCCCACTGTTTCCCAGTCTGTCCCCTCTCTCTGTCCCACCGTTCCCCAGTCTGTCCCCTCTCTCTCTATCCCACCGTTCCCCAGTCTGTCCCCTCTCTCTGTCCCACTGTTCCCCAGTCTGTCCCCTCTCTCTCTCCCTCCGTTCCCCAGTTTGCCCCCTCTCTCTATCCCACCGTTCCTCAGTCTGTCCCCCATCTCTCTATCCCACTGTTCCCGAGTCTGTCCCCTCTCTCTGTCCCACCGGTCCCCAGTCTGTCCCCTCTCTCTATCCCACTGTTCCTGAGTCTGTCCCCTCTCTCTGTCCCACTGTTCCCCAGTCTGTCCCCTCTCTCTGTCCCACTGTTCCCCAGTCTGTCCCCTCTCTCTGTCCCACTGTTCCCCAGTCTGTCCCCTCTCTCTCTCCCTCCGTTCCCCAGTTTGCCCCCTCTCTCTCTCCCTCCGTTCCCCAGTTTGCCCCCTCTCTCTCTCCCTCCATTCCCCAGTCTGCCCCCCTGCCTTCTGGAGTACATTAGTGGTAAGTCAGCCATGAAGGCTGCTGCAGTTGAGCAGCGATGGGGATCCCGGGGGTTTGGAGCTGCTGCAGCTCACCGTTGTTTCTGTTGTTTAGGAAGTGGTGACCAACAATCACCGTCTGTGGAGCTGGTTGAGTAGCCTGTACTGTCCCTCTGCCCCACTGGTGAAGCACAAGAAACTGCGCCAGGAACTGCAGGCTGATCCGACCTGGCCCCCAATCACCGTGCCGACCTCACACAGGGCCACTGTACAGTAACACACATTCACTTATTTATCAATAAACCCTTGTACTGACCCGCTTCTAACCGCGCTAGTTTGTTCTTGGTTCCTGAGACGTGGGAGTCACTGGCTGGGCCCAGCATTTATCACCCCGTCCCTAGTTGCCCCCCTTGAGAAGGTGGGCGGGTGAGCTGCCTTCTTGACCCGCTGCAGTCCATGTGCTGGAGGGTAGACCCACAATGTCCCTGAGGGAGGGAATCCCAGGATTCTGACCCAACCACACTGAGGGAACGGCGATATATTCCCAAGTCGGGATGGGGAGGGGCTCGGAGGGGAACGTGCAGGGGGTGGGGTTCCCCTGTACCTGCTGCCCCTTGTCCTTCTGGATGGAAGGGGCTGTGGGTTTGGAAGGTACTGCCTGAGGGTCTTTGGTGAGATGGTACACACTGCTGTTACTGAGGGGGGGGGGGTAAGGGAGGGAGGGGATGGTACACACTGCTGTTACTGAGGGGGGGTGGGTAAGGGAGGGAGGGGATGGTACACACTGCTGTTACTGAGGGGGGGTGGGTAAGGGAGGGAGGGGATGGTACACACTGCTGTTACTGAGGGGGGATGGGTAAGGGAGGGAGGGGATGGTACACACTGCTGTTACTGAGGGGGGGGGTAAGGGAGGGAGGGGATGGTACACACTGCTGTTACTGAGGGGGGGTGGGTAAGGGAGGGAGGGGATGGTACACACTGCTGTTACTGAGGGGAGGTGGGTAAGGGAGGGAGGGGATGGTACACACTGCTGTTACTGAGGGGGGGTGGGTAAGGGAGGGAGGGGATGGTACACACTGCTGTTACTGAGGGGGGGGTGGGTAAGGGAGGGAGGGGATGGTACACACTGCTGTTACTGAGGGGGGGTGGGTAATGGAGGGAGGGGATGGTACACACTGCTGTTACTGAGGGGGGGGGTGGGTAAGGGAGGGAGGGAGACAGAAATTTCTGCTGTCTTCTCAGTTGAATATCTTGGGTGACTGTCTTAAATTGATGGCCTCAGCTCCTGCTGTTTCCCACAAGAGGGAACGTTCTCTCAGCATCCACCTTAGTCAAAATTGTTAATAGTTTTAAAAACATTTACTAGGTCACCCCTCAGCCACATCCTTACACCCGTTAACCTTCTGATGGTTGTACCTGGCGATCTCTGACATTGCTGTAAATCTCTGCACCCTCTCCATTTTTTTAAAAACAATCTCTCGGGCAGATCCCAGAACCCGTCTTTCTCTGCAGACAAGGGTAAGCCAAGATTAAGGGGACGTGAGCCACTTTCTGAAGTGAAGCTATTTATTCCACACCTGTTATAGTAGGTTCTGCATAGAGGAGCAATATGACAGTCGGGTAAATAACAGCGACGCAAGAAAGCCGGCAGTAAGGATTGTGTCTGTATACAAAGGGGAAGCAGAATCGCAGTGATACTGCACTCACTGCACCGAGGGGCATTACGGTCAGTATTTTATTCATATGGTGGGAGCTGGGAATCTGTGTCTGTAATTTGAGGGAATATGGGTTTGTTCTGATGGTAAAGGCCAGTACTCTCTGGTTTAATCTGACTCAAATGACAGGTCACTCAAAAAATGTAGATTACACAATACTTTACTCTGCATCTAACCCCCCTGCCCTGGGAGGGTTTGATGGGGACAGCGTAGAAGGAGCTTTACTCTGTATCTAACCCTAAACCGTCCCTGTCCTGGGAGTGTTTGATGGGAGACAGTGTCGAAGGAGCTTTACTCTGTATCTAACCCCATGCTGTCCCTGTCCTGGGAGTGTTTGATGGGGGACAGTGTAGAGGGAGCTTTACTCTATATCTAACCCCGTGCTGTCCCTGTCCTGGGAGTGTTTGATGGGGGACAGTGTCGAAGGAGCTTTACTCTGTATCTAACCCTGTACTGTCCCTGTCCTGGGAGTGTTTGATGGGGGGACAGTGTAGAGGGAGGTTTACTCTGTATCTAACCCCGTACTGTCCCTGTCCTGGGAGTGTTTGATGGGGGGACAGTGTAGAGAGAGGGCGTAACTCTGTATCTAACCCCGTGCTGTCCCTGGGAGTGTTTGATGGGGGGACAGTGTAGAGGGAGCTTTACTCTGTATCTAACCCCATGCTGTCCCTGTCCCTGGGCCTGTTTGATGGGGGGGACAGTGTAGAGGGAGCTTTACCCTGTATCTAACCCCGTGCTGTCCCTGTCCCTGTCCCTGGGAGAGATGGATGGGGGACAGAAGGAGCTTTCCTTTAAGTCTAACAGAGTAGAGACAGTTTTACTCAGTATCTAAGTCCATTTTATCTCCAGCCTGTTAGAGTGTCTGACCCAGGGTAAAGGGAGTACTCCTGACAGATTTTACACAGAGTGCTTGGAGCTGACATGGGAAATGTTAATTAAAGTGGCAGAGGGAACAGCTATGGTCACGTGATGTTAGTTCAGAGACAGGGTCCATGAGGTCAGTGAGAGAACGCACACGACAATCCCACAGTCAAAGCAAGTCACAGCGGTTTTGGCATCTGCAGGAAGGGTTTTTCTGGGTCTTCAGTCATCAGCACATCAGCTTTCAGCTCAGGATGGCCGCTGGATATCTTGGTTTGAGACACCATCCCAGCTTCATTCGCTTTCCTGCCAACATCAGGAGTTTGGTTAAAAAAAAAGGTTACTGTCTGGCAATCAACGTTCAAATCCTTTCCTGGGCAGTTGGAGACATTCTCCAAAAAAATGATTGAATTGTACAGCGCTGGAAGGAGTACGTGAGGACAGCACTGGAAGGGCCTGTTGAGTTGCTACTACTCTCTGTAAGACCTGTCCCTGTCCCTGTCCAATTCACCACACAGACCTGCAAATTGTTCACCCAACTCCATGGCAGTGCCACGGAAGGCTGGCATTCCCATCTGCCTGTGCCCAGGTCGAGGTGGGTAGTTGGAGACCGCGCAGTGAGTTCCTTTTTTACTGAGCAAATACCAGCATTCTGCTTTAGTGACTGTCCCTGCAGAGTTATGCCCCTTATAGGGGACTGCTCTCAGCTACCCCGTGTCAATCCACAATCTCCTCCTGGCTTCAGAAACACAGGAATGACACGGTCTGGATCATCCCTCCACTCAGAGACCCCTCCCCACAGGACGGTGCAGGTAGAAGGCACGACACAGGGGGAGTGAGACAGCAGAAAGGCAGGCTGGTGGTCACTATCTGACCCTGGGATTCACGCACTCCTCACACCTTGTGACATAGCTTTCATTCCCACTGCCACTGTACCCTCTCACAAGCCAGTGGGTGTTTCTCTCTTGCTCTCTGTGTTCTCTCCTTTTCACTTTTGCTCTCCCTCCCTGTTGCATGCACGCTCTCTCTCTCCACCCCCCTTCCCCCCCCCCCAACCTTGTCACTTCCAATCTCTCCCTTTCACGGTCATTCTCTGCATCACTCCCTTTCTCTCTCCATGTCACTTTCTGTCTTCCTTTTGCAGACTTACTCTTGCTCCATTGTGCACTCTCTCTCTTCGCCCCCACCCCTCCCCAACGGCACACACACTTTCCCTACTGCTCTATCTATTTCTCTGTCTGTTTCTCTCTCTGTAATGCTCTCTTTAGCTCTTGCTTTCTCTCAGTTGTCTGTCTCATCTGTCTATCACCCCCTCTCTCTCTCTCTCACTCTCTGTCATTCTGTCGTACCCTTTTGTGCTCTGTTGAGTTGTATCTCACTATCTCTCTCTCTCTCTCTCTCTCTCACACACACACACATACACACATTCCCTTTCTCTCAATGTTGCATTCTCTGTCATTCTGTCCTGGTCTGTCGCTCATTATTTCTGTCTGTCAGTACCTCCCTCTTTTGCAATCCCTCTCCCTGTCACTCACTGATTTGCTCCAGCTTGTTCTCTCACTTGATCTGTCAGTACATTTTCTGTCTCTCTCTCTCTCTCTGTCTCTGTCTCTCTGTGATACGTGCGCACGCACACACGCACCCACACACCACACACACATACACACACACGCACCCACACACATATACACCTCCCCACACACGCGCACGCACCCTCATAAACACACGCACCCACATACACATACACCCCCCCACACACCCACACACACGCACCCACACGTGCACCCGCACCCACCCACACGCACCCACATGCATCCACACACACAGACACCCACTAAACCCCACATGCACCCCCACCTGCCCACACACACACACACCCACCCGCACACACCCCCAACCGCACAGACACACCCACACACACACCCACCCGCACACACACACCCAACCCCACCTGCACATACCCCCCACCCACACACACACCCACACACACACCCACACACACACACACACCCGCACCCACGCACACCAACACACACACCCCCACACCCACCCGCACGCACACACACCCCCACACACACACACACCCCCACACACACACACACACCCGCACGCACACACACCCACACCCACACACCCCCACACCCACACCCCCAGTCGCCCACACACCCCCACACGCACACACACACCCACACACACCCCCACATCCCCCCGACACACACACACACCCACACACACCCCCACACACACCCAGACCCCCCACACACCCCCACCCACACCCCACACACCCCCACCCACACCCCACACACCACCACATACCACCACACACAACACCACACACACCCACACCCCCAACCACATACCCATCCACACCCCCACACACCCCCCACACACACACCCCCACCCACACCCACACCCCCCACACACCCCCACCCACACCCCCACACACCCCCACCCACACCATCACACACAACACCACACACACCCACACCCCCAACCACATACCCATCCACACCCCCACACACCCCACACACACACACCCCCACCCACACCCACACCCCACACACACCCACACCCAACACCACACACACCCACACCCCCAACCACACACCCATCCACACCCCCATACACCCCACACACACACATTCCCAACACCGCCACCCACATACACACACACACATTCCCAACACCCCCACCCACACACAGCTCCACACCCCCACCCACACACCTCCACACACCCCCACACACACACACACCCACCCACACACACACACACCCACCCACACACACACCCCCACACACCCATCTCTCCCACACACACCCATACCCCACCCACACACACACACCCTCGCACACCCCAACCCACCCACATCCAACCCATCTGTACGCACACACCCTCACCCGCACTCATGCGCACACACCCGCTCGCACGCACACACCCCCATCCGCACGCACACACCCACACACACCTCCTAACCCGCGCACACACACACACACCCCCACCCGCACGCACACACCCACACACACCTCCCCACCCACGCACACACACACACCTCCCCACCCTCGCACACATACACACACCCCCACCCGCGCACACATACACACACCCCCACCCGCGCACACATACACACACCCCCACCCGCGCACACACACACACACCCCCACCCGCGCACACACACACACCCCCACCCGCGCACACACACACCTCCCCACCCACGCACACACCTCCCCACCCACGCGCACACCCACACACACCCCCACCCGCGCGCACACACACCCACACCCCCACCCGCATGCACACACCCACACACACCTCCCCACCCATGCACTCACACACACACCCCCACCCGCGCTCATGCACACACCCCCACCCGCATTCACGCACCCCCATCCGCACGCACACACCCACACACACACCCCCACCTGCGCACACACACACACCCCCACCTGCGCACACACACACACCCCCACCCGCGCACACCCACACACACCCCCACCCGCGCGCACCCACACACACCCCCACCCGCGCGCACCCACACACATACACTTCCCCACCCGCACGCGCACACCCACACACACCTCCCCACCCACGCACACATACACACACCTCCCCACCCTCGCACACATACACACACCCCCCACCCGCGCACACACACACCCCCCACCCGCGCACACACACACACCCCCACCTGCGCACACACACACACACCCACCCACGCACACACACACCTCCCCACCCACGCGCACACCCACACACACCCCCACCCGCGCGCACACACACCCACACCCCCACCCGCATGCACACACCCACACACACCTCCCCACCCATGCACTCACACACGCACCCCCATCCGCACGCACACACCCACACACACACCCCCACCCGCGCACACCCACACACACCCCCACCCGCGCGTACCCACACACACCCCCACCCGCGCGCACCCACACACCCCCACCCGCGCACACCCACACACACCCCCACCCGCGCGCACCCACACACACCCACACACATCCCCACCCGCGCGCACACACACACCCCCACCCGCGCACACCCACACACACCCCCACCCGCGCGCACCCACACACACCCACACACATCCCCACCCGCGCGCACACACACACCCCCACCCGCGCACACCCACACACACCCCCACCCGCGCGCACCCACACACACCCACACACACCCCCACCCGCGCGCGCGCACACACACACACACACACACACACCAGTTCCTACCTTTCTTGCTGCAAACACATATCCCCTTCCTCCACTTGACGAGTGTCCGGACATTAGCGTTCCTGCAATGCAGCTTCCCGTTGGTCAGTTCTGTAAAACAGACAGAGGGGGTTTGGTAATACCGAGGACCCCTGTTCCCAGGGCATGTCTGCAGCACAAATCTCTGACTTGGCAAAGCAGCTCAGGTTGAAGAGAGAACCTTTCGGTCTCTGAATGTGAAAGCACCCAGCTCCTGCCTGATAGGTCACAGCTCAGTAACAAACATCCAGCGTTTCCAGCAACAAGGCAGTGGGATCATCCCGTTCAACACGCCCACCGCACACTGTCATCCTTCTGAGAAAGCTTATCAGAAATCAGAT
The DNA here is from genome assembly GCF_020745735.1 of Hemiscyllium ocellatum. NCBI lineage: Eukaryota > Metazoa > Chordata > Chondrichthyes > Orectolobiformes > Hemiscylliidae > Hemiscyllium > Hemiscyllium ocellatum. The sequence continues at coordinate 3,064,558 of NC_083444.1, read as the reverse complement.
TAGGGGCAGGCCATTCAGCCCATCAAGCCTGCATAACGCACAACTCCCTTTTATCAATTAAACTTGCCGGATTTGGTCCAGAGTAGGTTTTCACTTACCCAGCCTCCCCTGCACTCTGACGGAGTGAATTCAACTCAGTGGCACGGTGGTTAGCACTGCTGCCTCGCAGCGCCAAGGGACCTGGGTTCAATTCCAGTCTTGGGTGACTGTGTGGAGTTTGCACATTCTCTCCGAGTGCTCCGGTTTCCTCCCACGGGCCGAAGATGTGCGGGTCAGGGTGGATTGGCTGTGGTGTTCAGGGATGTGCAGGTTAGGTGCATTAGTCAGGGGTACATATGGAGTAATAGGGTAGGGGAATGGGTCTGGGTAGGTTGCTCTTCGAAGGGTTGGTATGGATTTGTTGGGCCGAATGGCCTGTTTCCACACTGTGGGGACTCTGATTCTCCAGAAGTCATCCAGCTTGGAAATAGACCCTCTGGTCTAACCAGACCGCACTGACCATAATCCCAAATTAAACCAGTCCCACCTGCCTGCTCCCGGCCCATATCCCTCCAAACCCTTCCTATTCACATACTTACCCAAGTGTCTTCTAATTGCTGTAACTGTAGCTGCACCCAGGAAAAGTTCGTCCTCATCTCGGTCATAAACAGGCAACCCCTCATTTTTAAACTCTCGCCCCGAGTTTTAGACTCCACTTTCTTGGGCCTTGTATGTTCTCAAGAACCATCGACCATTTGTCTAAATTCGAATGAGGGCAGCCTGAACCCGTCTCCTCAGAGAGTAAATCTTTTAACCTCGAGAATCATCCTGTGAACTGCCGCCCCCCCCCAGCCAACGTAAGCATACCCCTCCCTCCTCAAGTAAAAAGTGAGGTCTGCAGATGCTGGAGATCAGAGCCGAAAATGTGTTGCTGGAAAAGCGCAGCAGGTCAGGCAGCATCCAAGGAACAGGAGCATGAGCCCTTCATCAGGAATGAGGAGAGGGTGCCAGGCAGGTTAAGATAAAAGGTAGGGAGGAGGGACTTGGGGGAGGGGCGATGGAGATGTGATAGGTGGAAGGAGGTCAGGGTGAGGGTGATAGGCTGGAGTGGGGTGGGGGCGGAGAGGTCAGGAAGAAGATTGCAGGTTAGGAGGGAGGTGCTGAGTTCGAGGGATTTGACTGAGACAAGGTGGGGGGAGGGGAAATGAGGAAACTGGAGAAATCTGAGTTCATCCCTTGTGGTTGGAGGGTTCCCAGGCGGAAGATGAGGCGCTCTTCCTCCAACCGTCGTGTTGTTATGTTCTAACGATGGAGGAGTCCAAGGACCTGCATGTCCTCGGTGGAGTGGGAGGGAGAGTTAAAGTGTTGAGCCACGGGGTGGTTGGGTTGGTTGGTCCGGGCGTCCCAGAGGTGTTCCCTGAAGCGTTCCGCAAGTAGGCGGCCCGTCTCCCCAATATAGAGGAGGCCACATCGGGTGCAGCGGATGCAGTAGATGATGTGTGTGGAGGTGCAGGTGAATTTGTGGCGGATATGGAAGGAATATCCAACCAACCCAATCACCCCGTGGCTCAACACTTTAACTCCCCCTCCCACTCCACCGAGGACATGCAGGTCCTTGGACTCCTCCATCGCCAGAACATAACAACACGACGGCTGGAGGAGGAGCGCCTCATCTTCCGCCTGGGAACCCTCCAACCACAAGGGATGAACTCAGATTTCTCCAGTTTCCTCATTTCCGCTCCCCCCACCTTGTCTCAGTCGATTCCCTCGAACTCAGCACCGTCCTCCTAACCTGCAATCTTCTTCCTGACCTCTCCGCCCCCACCCCACTCCGGCCTATCACCCTCACCTTGACCTCCTTCCACCTATCACATCTCTATCGCCCCTCCCCCAAGTCCCTCCTCCCTACCTTTTATCTTAGCCTGCCTGGCACCCTTTCCTCATTTTGAGCATAAGCTCTTTGTGGATGGCATGGTGGCACAGTGGTTAGCACTGCTGCCTCACAGCGCCTGAGACCCGGGTTCAATTCCCGCCTCAGGCGACTGACTGTGTGGAGTTTGAACGTTCTCCCCATGTCTGCGTGGGTTTCCTCCGGGTGCTCCGGTTTCCTCCCACAGTCCAAAGATGTGCAGGTTAGGTGAATTGGCCATGCTAAATTGCCCGTAGTGTTAGGTAAGGGGTAAATGTAGGGGTATGGGTGGGTTGTGCTTCGGCGGGTCGGTGTGGACTTGTTGGGCCGAAGGGCCTGTTTCCACACTGTAAGTAATCTAATCTAATCTGGTGAAGGGCTCTGGCCCGAAACGTCGAGTTTCCTGTTCCTTGGATGCTGCCTGACCTGCTGCGCTTTAACCAGCAACACATTTTCAGCCCTCCCTTCTCAAACAGAGAGAGTAAGACTGTGTGGAGTGTCGCAAAGAGTGGTGCTGGAAAAGCACAGCGGGTCAGGCAGCGTCCGAGGAGCGGGAGTTGACGTTTTGAGCATAAGCTCTTCATCAGGAATGTTGGGGGGGGGGGGGGAAAGAGGAGAACTTCAAGGTGGGCAGTGGGGTGCAGTCTGACCAAAGGCCAGTACAGCTGGAGTGAGACCTCCCTATTCCATCCCTCTTACGTTAGAGTGGAGGGCCTGGGGTGGACGAGGTCAGAAGCCACACGGCAACAGGTTATAGTCCAACAGATTTATTTGAAATCACCAGCTTTTGGAGTGCTGCTCCTTAGTCAGGGTGACATGCAGTTACAACATTTAAAAGACATTTAGTTCAGTATGTGAATAGGAAGGGTTTGGAGGGATATGGGCCGGGAGCAGGCAGGTGGGACTGGTTTTGTTCGGAATTATGGTTGGCATGGACTGGTTGGGCCGAAGGGTCTGTTTCCATGCTGGATGACTCAATGACCCGCAGCAGAGTCACTATATAACTCAGTATTTGCACACTGTCCCCCTCCCCCCACTCCATCCCATTATATTTTCTGTCATCAGTTACTGAGTCAGGTCCAGGCAGGGGGGATACTTACTGTTACACTGACAGAAGGTCTCATTGTCTTTCAACATCGCCATGTCCGAATTAATCCATGAACTCTCTGCAACAGGAAAGAAGCAGCAAATATTAGCCGTCTACCTTCAGGAACTAAGGGAGTGTGAAAAGCGAGAGAGGGAGGGAGGGTGAGAAGCAGAGATAAAGACTTCCAAAGAGAGGGGGAATGTTAGAAGAGAGGGAGAGAGTTAGATTATGAGAAACCGTGTGCGACAGGCACAGAGAGAGGGTGGGAGGGAGTGTGAGAGACAGCAGCACCGCGTGAGATTATGAGAAGCAGAGAGACGGAGAGTGAGAGGCAGTGGGAGGGTGTCCGACAGTGAGTGGTACAGAAAGAGTGCTGGATGTAGAGTGAGAATCATCGAGGGTGAGGTCAGAAAGAAAAACAGGCAAAAGAGATTGGGCGAGGCGAGGAGCAGAGAGATAAAGAGACAGTGGGAGAAAGACAGGGAGAGAGGGGCACAAAGAAATATAAAGAGAATAAGTGCGAGGCAGGGAGAGAAAGGAGTGAGAGACAGGCGTTGAGAGAACGAGTCTGAGATAACCATTTGTTTCTCCAAAACTTGCTGAGCTTTTCTAGCATTTTCTATTTTATTGCAAAACATTTACCAACCGAGAGACAAAGCAGAAGGATCAGTGTCAAATATAAAACCATGAGGAGTATAGATAAGGCAGCTGTGGTTTGGGTATTTGAAGACTGGAGGCGTATTTTTAAGGTGAGGGGAGAGAGATTTAAATAGGGCACGACGGGCACTTTCTCCACACAGAGAGTGGTTCGTGTGTGAAATGAGGAAGAGGTGGATGCAGGTACAATTACAATGTTTAAAAGACATTTGGATAAGTACATGAATAATAAATGTTTGGAGAGATATGGGCCAGGTGCAGGCAGGTGGGACTGGTTTAGTTTGGAATTATGGTCAGCACGGACTGGTTGGGCCGAAGGGTCTGTTTCTGAGTTCTATGACTCTAAGTATTTGGGGAGAGATTACTACAGTAAAGGAGCTATATAAATGGAAGTTGCTATCAGATAAAAATGTGGTACAAAACCACAAGAAGGAGATAATAGTAACACGTGATCAAAACTTAGGGCAAAGCATTCAATTTTAAGCAGCGTTTAATGGAAAGGGAGAGGGTTTAGGGAGGGAGTCACAGAACATGATGTCCAGGCAGCTGCCGACGGGTGGAGTGATGGGAATCGGGAATACAGGGTTAATGTGGTAATAAAGGTGCTTTTTTAAGGCAAAGCTAAATTTTTGGACAGTAAAAGGAATGAAGGGTTATGGTGAGCAGGTGGGTAAGTGGAGCGGAGTCCATGATCTTATTGAGTAGCGAGGCGGGTTCGAGGGACCAGATGCCTACTCCTGCTCCTGGTTCTTATAAAGACACAGCGACAGTCTCTCAGCCCGTACTCTTTAAGCATGTGGCTCTCGTGAACTAAGGGTTCCAAGCTGATGATGGTTCTGCCAACACACTGCATCCCAAAAGCTTCCATTGCAGGAGAGGGGCCTGAGGGTAATCGAGCTGAGGAATGGCTGCTGATTCCTACCTGCGGTTTGCGCCCAGGATACAGTCAGGAGGAGTACAGCAAGGAGGCCGGAGAGGACAAGGGTATTCATTGCTGGGGAGCCTCAGGATGTGCAGCGAGCGGTGGAATGGTGTCCCGCACTGCAGCTTGTACATGTAGAGACAGCCAGCTCAGTGCCTGGCTGCAGTCGATAACAAGCCCCTATTTTATACTCAGGGAAGGCCAGGTGTTATTTAATCTGCCTTAGACATCTCCAAAAACCACAGGGGTATTGGCGCCCACCTCACACAACTTATCAACCATCTTCAATCTCCTGGCAGGCAGAGCACATCTTTCACCACGGATGAGAGGAGCGATTATCTAAATCCAGGCACTCCACCAACATTGGGAATCCGAGAGGGTTTCTGCCTTCCAAGCTGGTGACACACAACCACGGAAGCAGTGTCTGAGGCTGTTCCATTCTCTATAACACAGAGCCCAGTTGGACCTAAGGCACTGTTTAAAAAGTCTTGATTGGCCTCGGGTGAATTGACCAACTCCTGTCCCTGTCCCTTCGCACGTCCCTGTGTTAGCAGGAGTAACTCAGGCAAGGACTGTGTTACTGTCCTGTTTTAGCACCTGAAAGGTGGAGGGTTAACATCTTTCCCAGATATAATCTCCTTCAACATTCCTTTCACAACAGCAAGCTGAACCTTAGCTCCGAGCGTCTCTCTGTCTGATACAGACACAGACACACACACATTCGATTCCCACCTCAGGTGACTCTCTGTGTGGAGTTTGCACATTCTCCCCGTGTCTGCTCTGGTTTCCTCCCACAGTCCAAAGATGTGCAGGTCAGGGTGAATTGGCCATGCTCAATTGCCCACAGTCTAAGGTGCATTACTCAGGGGTAAATGTAGGAGTGTGGGTTATTCTTTGGAGGGTCGGTGTGAACTCGTTGGGCTAAACGGCCTGTTTCCACACTGTAGGGAATCTAATCTGAACACTGTTTGAGGCTGTGGAATTGACAAGACATTGATACTTGGATGAGCTACTGATGGCAAGGACTGAAATATCTGCTGACAGAGTTTCCCCCACCTCGTAAATCCAGTAGTAACGAGGAATATCTTGCAATGGGATATCCAATCCCCAGGCACCCTGGACAGAACAGATGGGGGGAAATACTAGCCATTGCAGAAAGCTCGAGATAGCGCCTTTCGAACCCATGACCTCTTAATATCTGGAAGGAACTACACAGACAGATACATGGGGACAGCCCGTCCGGACTTATTCAGACTCCTGCAATCCCTCCCTAATGAGTGCACAGAGACCACACACTCCACAGCAGTTCAACAAGGTAACTCACCACCTCCTGTACACTTAAGGATGAGAGTAAATACTGGCCGTGCCATGAGCTGTGTGTGAATAAATTAAACTTTTAAAAAAAGGACATTGATTTAAAATATTAGCAAAGAGCAAAATTAGAATCAAGATTAGAGTGGTGCTGGAAAAGCACAGCAGGTCAGGCAGCATCCGAGGAGCAGGAAAAATTGACGTTTTGAACAAAAGCTCTTCCTGATGAAGGGCTTTTACCCGAAACGTCGATTCTCCTGCTCCTTGGATGCTGCCTGACCTGCTGTGCTTTTCCAGCACCACTCTGATCCCCAGCATCTGCAGTACCCACTTCTGTCTAAAGAGAGAAATGAGCCAATCCTTGTTGTATCACGAGTGAGTGAGTGAGTGTCTGGAATGTATCGCCTGAGAGTGTGATGGAGGCAGGTTCAGATTTGGCTTTCAGAGGGGAATTGAAGAGGAAATATATTCAGGAAATGGCTTGAGGAAATGGCAGGGGGAGTGGGGATTAAGTACTCTGCCTTTGAGGAGAGCCAGAGTGGATGTGATGGGATGAATAGCCTCCCCCAATGCTGTAAATATTCGATAATTCTAATTTTTCGTAGCGCCATCAGTCACAGCCTCATTAGATTAGATTAGATTACTTAACAGTGTGGAAACAGGCCCTTCGGCCCAACAAGTCCATACCGACCCGCCGAAGCGCAACCCACCCATACCCTTACATTTACCCCTTTACCTAACACTACGAGCAATTTAGCATGGCCAATTCACCCTGACCTGCACATCTTTGTGACTGTGGGAGGAAACCCACACAGACACAGGGAGAACGTGCAAACTCCACACAGTCAGTCGCCTGAGACGGGAATTGAACCCAGGTCTCAGGCGCTGTGAGGCAGCAGTGCTAACCACTGTGCCACCGTGCCGCCCTCTCATTTAAAGAGTTATTTCCAAAGCCACAGATTCTCCCACGATAATCTGTGTAGCTCCCACGAGGGAGCTGTTTCGGGTTCGGACAGGTCAGACTACACACGGGGAATGGCTTTGAGCAGTAACATAGTGAACTGCAGAAGGTTTGCCATTGCTTCGGACTGCTACCATGAACCTCCAGGAGGATCAGCGCATGGAGAACAAAAACACAGAATCTGTCAGGATGGGTCCAGGGTTTTATCTGGAATCCCTTCTGCAGAGTTAGAGTGATTCAACAAAACAATCCCCTCTTGCCCTTTCCCCAAAAGCGCTGGGCTGGGGTTCAGCTTTTGGGGCTGTGGAACTGATCCTAGAATCTGGGTAGGTATTGAACTGGGGTGGGGGTGGGGGGGAGGGGGCGAAGGCGGGGTGGGTGGGTGGGTGAGGGGGGGTTGCCCCCGGCCAGACTGTCAGACTCTCCAAACTTCCCGGCAGGAATCACTGGGCATGATGCAGAGCAATCCAGGTCCCTTCACGCTACTCTTCTGAAAGAGAATAAGCCCAGCCCTGTCACCTCCCCCAGTAACTGAGGCCCCTACCTCGTATCGTTCTGATTAAAAACCCCTCCACACCCTCTCCAGGGCCTCAACATCCTGCCGGAAAGTGCAGCTTCCAAATTCTGGCACAATCCTCCACCAAACGCACAGTGGCACAGTGGTTAGCACTGCTGCCTCACAGCGCCTGAGACCCGGGTTCAATTCCCGACTCAGGTGACTGACTGTGTGGAGTTTGCACGTTCTCCCCGTGTCTGCGTGGGTTTCCTCCGGGTGCTCCGGTTTCCTCCCACAGTCCAAAGATGTGCGGGTCAGGTGAATTGGCCATGGGAAATTGCCCGTAGTGTTAGGTAAGGGGTAAATGTAGGGGTATGGGTGGGTTGCGCTTCGGCGGGTCGGTGTGGACTTGTTGGGCCGAAGGGCCTGTTTCCACACTGTAAGTCTAATCTAATCAAACCCATCACATGTGGGAGCAGACAGAGGCCATTCGGCCCATCCAATCTGCTCCACATTCAGGGTCAAGGCTGATCTGATCATCCTGAACTCCACTGACCTCTTGCCTTTTGCCCCATACCATTCAATTCCCTGACTGATTAAAAATCCAGGTAAAAACAATGACTGCAGATGCTGGAAACCAAATTCTGGAAGAGCACAGCAGTTCAGGCAGCATCCGAGGAGCAGCGAGATCGACGTTTCGGGGCAAAAGTGCTTTATTCCTGATGAAGGGCTTTTGCCCGAAACGTCGATTTCGCTGCTCGTTGGATGCTGCCTGATTAAAAATCTGTCTATCTCAGCCTTTAATAAACTTCATGACCCAGTTTCTACATCCCTCTGCAGTAAGGAATTTCACAGATTCACTACCTGCTATAGGAAGGATGTTGTGAAACTTGAAAGGGTTCAGAAAAGATTTATAAGGATGTTGCCAGGGTTGGAGGATCTGAGCTATAGGGAGAGGCTGAACAGGCTGGGGCTGTTTCCCCTGGAGTGTCGGAGGCCGAGGGGTGACCTTGTAGAGGTTTACAAAATCATGAGGGGCATGGATAGGGTGAATAGCTGAGGTCTTTTCCCCAGGATAGAGGAGTCTGAAACTAGAGGGCTTAGGTTTAGGGTGAGAGGGCTGAAAATGTGTTGCTGGAAAAGCGCAGCAGGTCAGGCAGCATCCAAGGAACAAGAGAATCGACGTTTCGGGCATGAGCCCTTCTTCAGGAATCATGCTCATGCCCGAAACGTCGATTCTCCTTCTCCTTGGATGCTGCCTGACCCGCTGCACTTTTCCAACAACACATTCTCAGTTCTGATCTCCAGCATCTGCAGTCCTCACTTTCTCTTAGGGTAAGGGGGGAAAAGATACAAAAGGGACTTTTTCACGCAGAGTGGTGAGTGTATGGAATGTGCTGCCAGAGGAAGTGGTGGAGGCTGGTATAATTGCAACATCTGGATGGGCATATGAATAGGAAGGGTTTAGAGGAATTATGGGCAAATGGAACTAGATTAATTTAGGATATCTGGTCGGTGCGGACGAGTTAGACCGAAGAGTCTGTTCCTGTGCTGTCCATGTCTATGATTCTGAGAGAAGGAATTTCTCCTTGTCTCTATCTTAAATTGATGACCCGTTTCTCTGAGGAGATAACCTCTGGTTCTGAACTCTCCCACAAAGGGAAACAATCTCTCCACACCTACCCTATCAATTCCATTCAGGATCTTATATGTTTCAAAAGGTTGGCATCTCAATCTTCTAAATCCCAAACAGTACAGACTACTCAACCTCTCTCCATCAGAAAATCCTTCCATGTCCAGGACCAACCCAGTCCCTACCCAAAACTGTTACAGAGACAATTCTCACCAAGAAAATCCCTTCAACAAAGGAATTGCAAGTTACACTCATCCAACAAGATTTATTAATAGCTTTCCACTTAACACTTGGGAGAGGCCTTACACAGCTGGTTATCTACAATGCCTGAAGCCCTTGTCTCAAATGGACACTGCTTCTCTACCCTCAGAAGGCCTGGTCACATGCAGAACCTTTTTCACTCGACAATGTGAAAGAGCAGGCTGTTTATAGGGTCAGCATCCAAGGAACAGGAAATTCGACGTTTCGGGCATAAGCCCTTCATCAGGAATGTGCCCGAAAACGCTTATGCCCGAAACGTCGAATCTCCCGCTCCTTGGATGCTGCCTGACCTGCTGCGCTTTTCCAGCAACACATTTTCAGCTCTGATACTCCAGCATTTGCAGTCCTCACTTTCTCCTGTTTATAGGGTCAGCCATAACACACCCATTGACAAAATGGACACCCCTGAGTCCGCTGTCACAAAAGAAACGTCTCTGACCTGTAAGAAGGAGAAGATTTTGAAAGGAGCTTTTAATGAGAAGGAGCTGCCGAGATCTCCTCAGCTGCTGGCTAACCAATCTACCTATTTCTGCAAACAAAATGCCAAGCTGATTAAATCCAACTTTGCACTTTTGGACTCCAACTAGTAAACAAAGGTATTGATAAACTGAATCGTTTTTGGTTGTTTTGTCACGTCATTACTAATAACTTTATCCATTCTCTAAAGTATATCTACTTCACAGGAAATGGGGGCCACGGTGGCTCAGTGGTTAGCACTGCTGCCTCACAGTACCAGGGACTCTGGTTCGATTCCCACCTCAGGCAACTGCCTGTGTGGAGTTTGCACATTCTCCCCGTGTCTGCTCCAGTTTCCTCCCACAGTCCAAAGATTAGGTGAACTGGCATGTGTTAGTAAGGGGTAAATGTAGAGGATCAGGGTCTGGGTGGGATACTCTTCAGTGGGTCGGTGTGGAGAAAGTGAGGTCTGCAGATGCTGGAGATCAGAGCTGAAAATGTGTTGCTGGAAAAGCGCAGCAGGTCAGGCAGCATCCAAGGAGCAGGAGATTCGACGCTTCAGGCATAAGCCCTTCAATCAGAGGGTCGGTGTGGACGAGTTGAGTCTGTTTCCACACTGTAGGGATTCTATAAATATTCAGATTCATTTTGATAGTTTGAATCTCAGGGAAACCCAAATATCTCCGAGCGAAATGCAAACTCTGGCAGTAGCAGCATCAAATCCAACCATAGTATTTTGTCTCAGTACTATTTGCCCTTAAGAAAGTGGTGGTGAGCTTCCTTCTCAAACAACTGTAATCCTGTCGGTATACCCACAGTGCTATTAGGAAAATATTTGCAGCCCTGTAATCAGGCCAACTCAGGACTGACATGCGTGCATCTCAGAAACTGGAGAGAGGGAAGGCATTCTTGTGTAGAATTCGATAGGGAAGGGAGGTGGTGTTGTATTAACGTCACTGAAAATTTACAAGGATGTTGCCAGGGTTGGAGGATTTGAACTATAGGGAGAGGCTGAATAGACTGGAGCTGTTTTCCCTGGAGCGTCAGAGGCTGAGGGGTGACCTTATAGAGCTTTACAAAATCATGAGGGGCATGGATAAGGTAAATAGACAAAGTCTTTTCCCTAGGGTCAGGGAGTCCAGAACTAGAGGGGCTTAGGTTTAGGGTGAGAGGGGAAAGATTTAAAAGAGACCTACGAGGCAACTTTTTCACACAGAGGGTGGTACGTGTATGGAATTAGCTGCCAGAGGAAGTGGTGGAGTCTGGTACAGTTGCAACATTTAAGAGGTATTTGGATGGGTAAATGAATAGGAAGGGTTTGGAGGGATATGGGCCAGGTGCTGGCAGGTGGGACTACACTGGATTGGAATATCTGGTCGGCATGGACAGGTTGGACCGAAGGGTCTGTTTCCATGCTGTCCATCTCTATGACTCCAAACCCTTTCAAGTTTCACAACATCTTTCCGATAGGAAGGAGACCAGAATTGCAATATTCCAACAGTGGCCTAATCAAAGTCCTGTACAGCTGCAACATGTCCTCTCAACTCCTGTACTCCATATTCTGACCAATAAAGGAAAGCATACCAAACACCTTCTTCACTATCTATCCTATCTTTCAAGGAGCTATGAACCTGCATTCCAAGGTCTCCTTGTTCAGCAACACTCGCTAGGACCTTACCATTAAGTGTATAAGTCCTGCTAAGAATTGCTTTCCCAAAATGCAGCACCTCGCATTTATCTGAATTAAACTCCATCTGCCACTTCTCAGCCCATTGGCCCATCTGGTCCAGATCCTGTTGTAATCTGAGGTAACCCTCTTCGCTGTCCACTACACCTCCAATTTTAGTGTAGTTTGCAAACTTACTAACTGTATCTCTTATGCTCGCACCCAAATCATTTATATAAATGACAAAAAGTAGTGGACGCAGCACTGATCTTTGTGGCACTCCACTGGTCACAGGCCTCCAGTCTGAAAAACAACCCTCCACCACCACCCTCTGTCTTCTACCTTTGAGCCAGTTATGGGGAAAGAGCAGGAAGGTGTATGTGAGGAATGTCAGATGAGCCATGATCTTCTTGAATGGCAAATTAGGCTCGACTGGCTGAACACACATCTTATTTCCTATTTCTTATGCTCTTCTTAGCTTATTCATTGCTATTGCTGTCTCCAAGAGATTATAGAACTCAACAGCACACAAACCAACAGTCACTCTCAGACAACAACTCACCAGAACGAAGGACCCGATACCCAGCATGAACAAAACCATTGTAGTGTACAAAATCCCATGCAAGGACTGCACAAAACACTACATAGGACAAACAGGAAGACAGCTAACGATCCACATCCATGAACACCAACTAGCCATGAAACGACACGACCAGCTATCCTTAGTAGCCACACACTCAGATGACAAGCAACATGAGTTCGACTGGGACAACACTACTATTATAGGACAAGCCAAACAGAACAGCCAGGGAATTCCTAGAGGCATGGCACTCATCCACAGATTCAATCAATAAGCACATCGATCAGGACCCAATATACCGACCACAGCTGGAACTGACAACCAGAAGTGGCAGATTCAAACCACTACAAGTGGCGGAGGAAAGATCACAGAAGCACTTCACAGGAGGCTCCCAAGCACTGAGGGTGTCACCGAGACAGGGGACGAAACGTCTGCAACACAAATACCCAGCTCGGCGAACAGAACCACAACAACAAGCACCTGAACTTCTCCCAAAGTTTGAAGAGATTATATCTTCAGAATCAGCCCACCCACTCAAGAGATGTGACAAAGCTAATTGCTCTTGAGGAAATCTAGGAAGTGTCCCAACAGATGTCACCTCAACTCTCCAACAAAATGGAAATCAATGATTCAAAGGGTCTGAGGGATGGCTGCTGCCACAACCACCAAGATATAACTTTGGGGAATTCAGTAAAAGGCCAATGATTAAAAACTCTCTATAAAAGTGTGCAAACTTTAATAATGGCAACTCAGTGTTGAGAAAGATCTCTAAACTCACGCCCACCTGATCTTCCAGCTTGGTCCAGCTCCATTACCAATATGGCGGCAGTTTCTTCGACCAACCTACACTGTACGTCTACCTGACGCGATGACGCGTTACTGCGTATGCGTAGGCGCGTTGTGCTTCCCCGCCCACGTGATGACGTAAGCACGCCCCACGTCGCTGCGCGCTGAAAAAAATCACGCTCTGACGAAACGACCTTGGCCTTTGAAGCTGGAGTAATCCAAAGCAGATGAATAGTGGGGGGGGGGTAGAGAATATCAGGGTTTAGGTTGAAACAAATCGAAAGCTTCGAGGACTTTTCTTCATGCGTTTATACAATTAGAAAGTGAACAATATTATTATAAAGGGCTGGCAGGGAGATGAGATGAACAAGCCGCTTTTTGCTTTTAATGAGGAAGAGGAACCCCCCCCCTACTCCTGCGTTGCTCCGCGCTGGTGTCTTGCGTCACTGCAAGGGCGGAGTGAGCGAAAAAAAAAACGTCCCGAGGGGAAAAAGGGCGCGAGAGGCGGGCACGCCCCCGCGGAGGGGAGAGCGCGCGCGCGCGCGCGCTCACCCGGGAAAAGGGGGGAAGAAACACGTGACGGTGAGGGAGGAGCGCGCGCCGGGAAAGGCAGAGAGTGTGTTTGTTGCGGGCGTGGCATCGAGTACAGCCGCGCGCGCTCTCGCTCGCTCCCCCCCGCGCGGGAGAGGGTCGGTGCGCGTGTCCGCGAGCAGGAGGAGGAGTCGGTTCTCGGCGGCGGCGGCGGCGATGCTGAAGATGGCGGAGGGTGAGAGAGTCTTCATCAACATCACCGAGCCCGTGCCCCGGGGGCAGGGAGACCCCGGGGGGGGACACAGCCCGGGGGGAGATCGGGGGGAGATGGGGGGGGGGCGGGGGGAGCGACCCCAGAGAGAGAGAGAGAGACACACACACACACACTCCGGGGTTGGGAGGGGAGGGGAGGGGAAGGAGCCCCGGGGGAGGGGAAGGGGAAGGAGCCCCCGGGGGAGGGAAGGGGAAGGGGAAGGGGAAGGGAGGAGAGGAGAGAGGAGGGCCCCTGGAAGGTGGGGAGGAGAGGAGAGGAGAGGAGAGGGGGAGGCCCGGGGGGGAGGGAGCCCTTGGGGGGGAAGGAGGAGGAGGGGAAAGGGAGCCCCCGGGGGTGGGGGGAGGGAGCCCCCGGGGGTGGGGGGAGGGAGCCCCCAGGGAGAGGGAGGGAGCCCCCGGGGGGGGTGGAAAGGGAGCCCCCGGGGGAGAGGAGGGCCCCTGGAAGGAGAGGGGGGAGCCCCTTGGGGGGGGGGAGGAGGAGGGAGAGGGGAGGAGGAGGAGGGGAAAGGGAGCCCCCGGGGGTGGGGGGAGGGAGCCCCCGGGGGAGAGGAGGGCCCCTGGAAGGAGAGGGGGGAGCCCCTGGGGGGAGGGAGCCCCCGGGGGGGGAGGAGGAGGAGGAGGAGGAGGAGGGGAAAGGGAGCCCCCGGGGGTGGAGGAGGGAGCCCCCGGGGGGGGGAGGGAGAGGGAGGGAGCCCCCGGGGGGGGTGGAAAGGGAGCCCCCGGGGGAGAGGAGGGCCCCTGGAAGGAGAGGGGGGAGCCCCTGGGGGGGGGGGGGAAGGGGAGGAGGGAGAGGGGAGGAGGAGGAGGGGAAAGGGAGCCCCTGGGGGTGGGGG